>NW_026057576.1:63157267-63161468 GCF_023721935.1 Panthera uncia | reverse complement strand
CCCCCCCACCTCTCTAAAATCAATAAATAGAAATATAAAAATAAATATATATTTAATATATTAAATATAAATATAAATATATATATATATATATATATATATATATATAGTCTCCTGTGTAAGCCTCATAGCTTCTTTGAAATAGAACTTTGAAAGCCAAATACATTGGAAAATCACACAAAATTATTTTTCACTGTGTGTATGTGTATTAGATTTTCTTACAAAAATTGTTGTAAAATGTTTAAAATTTTGAAGAGGTAACTTAAAATCATTTTTGTGGTGGATTTATAATGGCTACTCCCTAAATACCTGTGGATCATGACTTAACATTCTAGTTTTCTGCCTCTTCCTTCGCATTTCAGCTTCTGAAATTTCTCTTTGTACAGAGTTCACCATATCTAATTGTAATCGTCATACATAAAATAGGCATTCTCCATATTTACTGGTATGATAAAATTATTTTTTATATGTGTTACTAAATGTATCAATTAGCAAGTTTAACATAAATTTAAATGCCGATAATATATTCAACCCATAGCTGTTTTATTTAGTTTATATGTTTCCAATATCTTTGGAAGCAAATTTCTGTAATGCATCATTAGCTATATAGTTCTTTCAGTAAGATAGATATACACACATTTCCACATCATGTTATGCTGAGGACAGGATGATGTTGCTCTCACCCTAAGTACAAAGTTTATGGCAACATCCAAATCTACCAACAGTTTAGACTCCATTAGAAGTATCTTTAGAGTTCAGACATGTGTGACCTGAATGCTAAAGGTTTATGCACCTGAGAAACACATCCAAAGATGCTGAACCTATAAAAAAAGATGGGGCAATATTGAACAAGAGTCCTTTATTTGGCATTGGCATGAGAGCAAACAGTTTGCTGACTTTGACTGAAACAATCTCCTAAACATAAAAGAAAAGAATAGAAAAGAAAGTCATATTCTTTTCCTAGACAATTCTAGAGAGAGGATTTGCCTTCTTTTAAGACAAGAATGGGAAATGCATTTATTGGACTAAAGGGAAAGAAATGTTTCGCAACTAACTTTGAGCAATTGCCAGATTCCAACAGTAATGGAAGAATGTTAAGAAGAAACCTTTAGATAGGAAAGAAGTTAAGAGAATTAAGTATTAATCCATATTGAACCCTCTCGTGTCTAGGCAACAAAAAGAATTTATTGAGGGTCTTCTAAGAGCTAGACTGTGTGGACTTCACCTAAAGAAATCATGTCATGACACAGTGATGCTTGTTAACAAAACAGCTAACTTCAAGTGCTATTTTCTTTAGCTTCATTATTTAATACAGGCTCACTAGAATTACTTGATTTATAGTAGCTTATGAAAAAAAAGGGAGGTTTTTCCCAGGTTCTGGTATATTTTACTGGAAAAATATGGCTCCCCTAAAAATTAATATATATATATATGTATATATATATATATATATATACACACACATATGTACATATATATGTATACACACATATACATACATATATATATATATATATATATATATATACATACAAAATACATAATACATAATTAATCATTTGCTCCTCAGTTTTAAGTGTTGCACAAAAAGGGTGCAAAGGAGTACTTTAAAAAAAAAACTTCCGAATGTCATACCTATTCCTACACTAAGTCTTAATTCCAGCTGTGTCAAGCTGTTTGATTTCTGGGATCACTTCAAGCAGTACTCCATGCCCACGCTTATCACCAGCTAGTCTCCGCTCCTGGTCAGCTCTTCCCTCTGGCACCTCAATGCTGCAACTAGCTTTGGTATGAAATTAATTTTAATTAAATGCCCAAGCCTTGTTAGAAAGACGTTATTAATGTTGACACCAGACTTCCATCAGTTCTTCCACTGAGTCCCTCTCTAGGGAAGGAGGTGGTCCTCTGTTCCCTGTAGCTTGTCTATTTCTCCACAACTGTGTCTTTGGTGGGCCCCCCAAATGGCCTCATTACCAGCAGGAGGCAGATGATTAGCTTGGATGTCTCTCCCATGCCATATGCATCATTTATTGGGCACCTGCCAGGGTGTCACATACTATGCTAACTGCTCTCTCTCTATTATCTCATTCATGCCACACATACTGACTAAAAGACCACATCTTCCAGGCACTGCACAGCATTGAACAAGTCAGACACACACCACACACTCTGCTCAGTGCACAGGATAAATAATGATTAAAAGAAACAGTTGCGTAGAATCTACGGATTGTAACTTTCCATGACTCTGAATTATCTGAACTAGCCCCACGAAGTCTTACATTAATAACTGAGACAACATAAAGTCCTTCTAGAAACAAGTTATAGAAGATGTGGTGGCTATCATGATCAAATCCAATCTCAAAAGCTAAGTGAAAACTTTTGCCGCGAGTCATTTTAAAAGAATCATCTCAAAGGATCTTTGGTTAGGGAATAAATAAAAGTAGAATTGGCTGTGGAAGAGGAAAAAGAGAAAAGAATGTGGCAGATGAGGATATTCTGCAGAGTCATCTTGGGTCATAAAGTGGAAACCGAAGGCCAGTATACAAATTATATCTGGATACTTGAAGGGGTCTCAACAAACTTGCAAGCTGTACTTTATTCTGACATGTTCTGGAATACTTAAAATGGGGGGAGGGGAAACACCCACAAAACTATTAATTAAACCAATTTATCAATTAACTCATTTATTCTGTCTCATTCTTGGTAGGGATTGGCATGCTCTGGTAGGAAATGTAGACTTTCTTCTACTTGCAAAGAGAAGCCATTGGATGGAAGAACGTGATCTGATACTAACTTTAAAACCTGGCTGCTAAATAATGCATTGCAAGAGCAAGAAAGGATACAAGGAAACTAGTTAGGAGGCTTCACAGTGTCCAGGCAAGATACGATGTCTGTGTAGGGTGAGGGAAGCAGCGGTCGCACTGGAGATAGATAATGAAGGTAGAACTCTCAAGAATTACTACTTGGTTAGTGTAGATGGTGGCGCTTTACCTGTATCAGCGATGACTGGGGTAGGGGCCGGTTTGGAGAAGGAGAGAAATCTGAGGTTTGAGAAGCCTACTACTGCATGAAGATTCTCCTTTACATATGCTGTGTTCATTATATTGACGAAATGCTGACAGAGATTCCTCCATCTTAAGTTCCAGATCATTTGACATCAAAGTCCCTCAACCACAGCACTCATATTGACAGGTTGGGCCAGATCATTCTTTGCAGAAGGGGCCTATCCTATGCACTGTATGATGTTTAGTAGCATTCCTGGCCTCTACCCATATGACACAAATGGCATCCTTTAAATTGTGACATCCAAAAAAGTCTCTAGACATTACCAAATGTCCCTGTAGTGGGGGGGGGGGGGGAAAATTGCCCCAGTTGAAAGCCGCTGTTCTATTTTATATGAAACAGAAGCAGAATATCAAAGTCAAGAGAGACCACTCATCCAGTCCAAGAAAAATTGTCTCTCTGAATATAACAGAAATAGGCTGTTAGTCACACCTTCTCCCTGCACCCTCCAAAATATGTCAGTGTTGAGCGGAAAAAAATATTATTGCAGGGTTAACTTTAATGGCCAATATTTTGTAAACTGGAAAAGGAAAGAAGTTGACAATGTTAAGCTTTCTTATAGAAAATCTTGTGGATTCCAGTGAATGGTTCAGTGATTATTTTACATAAGTGGATGTCAGTATGACCTCCTTCACTGATTTAAAAAATAAGAATAATAAATTAACACAAAATTTTCCTCCCTCAAGAAATGGGTCATTAAAGAACAGTGTAAATGTTTAGCATATGGCTGGAGTTTCTTCTAAATTTTGTTGTATTAGTGTCCCACATGAAGTTACAATTGTGTGATTCTGCTGAATGATTGATTGCCAGCCTTTAGGGTTGTCAGAAGTGGAGATTTTTTAGTACCCGGCTGTGTTTCTAGATTGGAGTGGGGGTGATGACATAGCAAAATTTGGTTGCAAAATTTTTTAAAACTGCAGAAATTATTTCTTATTTAACAACTTAATCTTTTAAATTAGTATTTAAAATAACTAAGAAGAAGTTATGGAAACAAATAAAATGATTTCTAAGTGGCTGTTGGTAGAAGGCAGAATAATGGGCCCCATATTTCTTTTTTGCATGTATGTAGGTATGTAAGTATTTATTTATTTATTTTTGCGAGCATGTGCGCACGAGAGAGAGAGAGAGAGAGAGAGAG
>NW_026057576.1:63106768-63157257 GCF_023721935.1 Panthera uncia | reverse complement strand
GAGAGCCTTCCTGAACCCAATTAACATGAATGACACCTACTCACCTGGGAGGAAGAGGTTTTAAGTCTGTATGAGGTAACAGAGTTTACATGTGTTTTGTTTCGTTTTTTCCTTTTAATACCTCTGTCTTATTTGTAAATGTCCGGGCCAAATGTTCATAACAAAACAAATCTACTGACTATAAGACACTGTATGTTTTCAATTATCCTGCTCCTTTGATTAATTTATTTAATCCTCACTTTCTAATGGATGGGGGGGCTACTTTGGCACAGCTTATACACATGTATATTTATATACATGTATTTCACATTTTGGTGCAGTTTGGTTTAAGTAGAACTACTCCTACTTCCTAAACAGGGCTTTTCACTATATGTATGCTAGAAGCATCTGTCATATGGTGGAAGGCATTTTTTATACAGCTCAATCCCAGAGGACTAATGGGAGGGGCTGAGAATACTTTTTAAAGTATCTTGAAGAGGGACATGTGGGTGGCTCAGTCGGTTAAGCACACAACTTCGGTTCGGGTCATGATCTCACGGTTCGTGGGTTTGATCCCTGCTTCAGGTCTGTGTTGACTGCTTAGAGCCTGGAGCCTGCTTCAAATTCTGTGTCTCCCTCTCTCCCTGCCCCTCCCCCACTCATGCTCTGTCTCTCTCAAAAATAAACGCTAAAAAAATGTTTTTTAAAATAAGTATCTTGAAAAGCATGAATAGTAATATGAATATATTTTTAAAATAAAATATTTAAATGAACCTAAAACTGAATATAAACATCCTCATACTCACATGTACTGAGTGAACCTACAGTAGTACTTGGTGCCTTAAACAACATGGCACCTTGTCCGTTCTGTTAGATCCTTGGGCACTGGGAGCCTTCCAAGTTAAGTGACTGTCATAGGCAGCTGCAGATACATTACCATCTCCACAGATTGGTTACAAAACCAATCATGATCCCAAGAGCTGGCAATATGAATGAGTTCTCCTGCATCATCCCCCTCTCGAACCTCCTGCCTCCATTACATTACCGATGTCCCTGAAACACAACTTGGATTTTTCAAAGTAAACTGGAAGTTCTTCCCCTCCTTTCCAGTGTTACAAAGAAAACCACAGGCCCAAATTGACTTCACTTAGATTGAGGCTCCAAGTCAGTAAACCATGACTTAATACTTGCCCTAACTGTAGTTTCAATTCCCCAGAAATGTAACCTTTTACCAGGCAACCTGAGAATTGTCTGGTCAGTACCAGGAAATTTACTCATAGACCTCTTTCATTACCATTACGAGGATGGCATTGCCTAAACAATGGATTCTCTGCCATAATTTCCTCTATTCACTCCCTCTCTACTTTAAAAGCTTTTCCTTTTCTTTTTAACGTTTATTCATTTGAGAGACAAAGAGTGTGTGTTTGCACACGTGAGCAGGGGGAGGGACAGAGAGAGAATCCCAAGCAGGTTCCACACTATCAGCACAGAGTCCTATGGGGGGGGGGGGGGCTTAAACTCATGAACTGTGATATGATGACCTGAGCTGAAATGGAGAGTTGGACTCTTAACAGACTGAGCCATCCAGGCGTCCCTGCCTTTCCTTTTCCGTAGCCCTTTGGAACTCCTCTCTATTGATTGATGGGATGCTGCCTATTTCATGAATTGATTAATGAGGCCAGTTTGATTTTACTTGGTCGATTTTTTGTTATTTAACACTATATTCCCCTTAGAATGTGGTATTTAAAGTGCTGATGCATGTGTACTGAACTGTAAGGACCAGATTTGGATTTAATATTTACGTGAGAGGGTGAGCCATTGGAAGCTGCTTCTCAATCCTGACCATGTAGCAGAGTCACCTGCAGGGATGGCGACACCAGATTGCTGGTCTCCATCCCCCAGTGTGTGACACAGTACAATCTGTGCAGGGCCCTGAAACCGGTTTGTCTAACAAGCTCTGGGGTGATGCTGCTGCTGGTGACAGGCCACACTTAGAGAACCATTGTATGGCGACACCTCTTAGTCCACGGTTGTTCTGAAAAGCATTTCATAAAAATTTTACTTGTCTTTTGTCTGGGCATCTTTTAAATTACTGCTTCTCTTTAAACCTTATACCGTCGTAAAATTCATCATAAATTTGAAGTTGGAAACGAACGTGGAAAGGATGTAAGAATAAACGCCAGGGCAAAATCATGAGCTAAGTTATCCGTTGCCTCTGGCTTTTAAGGATTTTTCTTCTATGGCGTTGAAATTATAATCCTTAGGTGAAAGCAATGCACATGTGTGCGTGTACATGCACACATGATCTGTGGGCAGTGTTTAATAGGTACAAGGACATTAATAGATATATAAAGACTTTTTTAATATCGGCCAACATTTACAGCAAAATGACTTAATAATCTGAGAACGAATGCTGAACATTGCTTAGCAAAGTAAAAGTAAAATGTGGATTCATATTACAAAGATGTGAATCAGTTTATTTGCTCAAATAATTAAGAAAATAATCTGGCAATGTGAAATAACCCTATAGCTTAGATTTCTTTTTATTTGATAATTGCTACTATTTTAGGCTCTCAGTCCTCCATCATTTTCATTGCCATCATAAAAGTGGTTAATAGGTATTACTAAAAGTTCTTGGTTCTCTGCTAATTACTGCAATATACATCTTATCAACATTTACAATTTTGTTTCTGCCCTAGCCCTCTACATAATATATAATGTACAAAGGGCATAATACTACTGTCCATCTATATTCTTAGCATAGAAGTCACACAACTAGCCAATAGCAACATTCTGAAATATATTCTCAAACAAGGGGATATAAAATAAAATATTTAATCTTTCACTTGATTTTTTTTTGTTTTTTTTTTTAGTTTTCTTTAACTTGTCCATTCAGAGAAAAAGAGCAGGTTAATGTCTTGCAGCCTTTCTCAGCAGAGAATAGAAAACAGGATTTGAGAGGCTATTTTCACAATTCTCTCAAGTATGGAATGCATCGAGTACCATTCTAGAATTAATTCATTATATTAAATGGATGACTTAGTGCCCTGGTTGTGAATGGCTGAACAATTCAATCAAAACATATAGAAACTTCCAAGGATATAGACCCCATAACGGAAAAAGATGTGATCCCCAGCAGAAATGTTTTTGTGGAGACAAAAGACACGTGGGATATGGTCTAGAAGAAAAATATCCTAGACTAGAATGCTGCACATTTCAATAGGCCATTATTTCAAACCGATTTCTCAGATATTATCCTTGTAATAATCTTGCCAAGTCAATATTATTCCTCATTTTATAGATTAGTGGTATGAACATTAAAAAATTCAGAAGCTGAGTCCTGTGGCTGGTAAGGAGCAACACGCGGTCATCACTCCATGCCAGGATGGTGTTCCTGGACCCGCCACCATGAACCATTTGATTTCCCAATAGGTCTAGTTGTCCTAAGAAGCTCGCCTCTAGTGTCCATATACCCGTTTTACTGATTTTCACTTAATCCAGGTAATTAAATCTTCAGGATGCACTCTCCCACACACATCAGCATAGCTTGTGCACCTGCTGCCCATGAGAAGGAATGTAGGACCAAGTTTCCCTGATTAAGGCTCCCCATCATCATGCAGTCTGATTCTCTCACGGCAAGAGGGAAGCAGAGCTTTGGAAGTCCTGTGGACCTGACCCGCCCAGCTTTAGAGAAGGAAGAAAACCACTGACACAAAACCACTGATGTGGTAACCTGCCTTCCACTTAGAAACCGTAGAAAACTAAGGACAGCCACAGGGACAAGCTGAGAGGTGAGAATGTTACCAACATTGAGGTGTGGGAGGAGCTCTTTGCCACACCCCACCGCTAGAAAGAGGACCCAGATTGAACAGCATCCTCCTTTCTTGCTAATATTGCAAAAAACGTGGCTTAGAAAGAGAAGAATTTCATTCAACAGCTCTGTTTACTACATTACGTTCACATAACTCTAAATTTGCTAGGCCATTCTTTAGAACACTTTCTTTTTAAAAACCCCCCTAATTCTGCCTTATTCCCTGGGTAAAATCATTAGGGACTAACACCGTGGACGGAAAATTAATTTCCAACAACTCCCGGGGAGGGACAGTGATGTACAGACTCACTGGAGTCCCTAGAAGCGCCATTTCACCCTGAGTCGCTTTCCCCATCACAATCTAAGCAAGCTTACACTCAGTCTGACCTCGTTGCAAAGGTAATACTGTGGGAGCAGTCTTCCAAATACTCTGGAAGCCAAAACTGTCAACAGACTGTCAGTGTGTCAACAGTGGTTTTCATATTCTCTTCTAACAAAACAAACAGGAGAGTCACACACCTCAAGATGTTTTAGCATTTTAATTAGTGAGCTGTGGGGAGAAAAAAAAATCAGTGGGTGCGGAGATGGGGCTGTTTTTGTCAGGTTCCCATTTAACACTATTTAGTAGTATTTTTTAAACACAAGCATTGGTGTTAAACACTGTTGGTACTGAATTTCTCTCGAAATAAGTGTACATTATATATGCCTTTCACCTCAAAACATCAATAGCAATGCTGACTTAAACGCTATTGTAATTAATATATCTCAGGATATATCACATCTACCTTGGAAACATTTGAATCTCTTGTAAGGGAACATCTCTTTAGTCCTGACTTAAAAGGGAGGAGAAAGTTAAGAAAACCATTTGTTTCCTGTAGGCTTCTACAAGACAGGGGTCATCTCTACAACACAGTAGCGACCCAGTGCTATTTTTAAATGAATGGATGGATGAATAAGTGTATACACATGAATCAAAGAGCATCATTGAATACCGATAATTCTGTAGATCCCACACAATAGGTATCAGTACTCATCCACCAATGAACTGATCACAGTGTGAACAGCTAACATTTTACTGGGAACAAGAAAGCAGAGGGTGATATGGAGGGTCTTTACTGGCTTCCCTTTTCAGAAACTGTATTTCTACAAATGTCCCTTGAAACCACTTTTTCAATGCAAACACTTTAGCCTTCCCTCCGATTTGCTGTTCCCTCTGCCTGGATAACCTTTCTGTTCTTTGTTGCTTGTGTAGACACCTTTCCACACCTGAAGGCCCAACTCAAATGTGCTCCTCTGAGCTGACGTTCTCCTTCTCCATTTACAATCAATTGTTCCAGCCTTTGTACTTAAAAGGCTGCATTGTAATTAACGTGAATATGCCATCCCTTCCATTACACTGGGCTTCCCTCTAGTTCCAGAAGTGTGTCTTATTCATCTTAGTATTTTCTTTGGTTTAGAATAATACCCTGAATCTATATTAGGCATGTGCTAAGTCTTATGTCATAAAGTTACATTAAAGGGAGTTAAGAGTAGGACCATTTATTGAAGTAAAAGGTGTAGTCTTGACCCAAAAGAGGGGGGTGGTTCTAAAAGAGCTTTTGTTCACTAGCATTTCTCCTTGAGATCACTCAGGGATGGGGAAGAAAGCCACAGTGTGGGTGTGTGTGAGACCCTTTACCAGGCTGTGATGATGGCCACAAGGTCCAGTATACTTTTTTATAATGCTTTAAAAAATGATTGTCATTCAAGGACCTCGAACTACATTTTATATTTGTTATAACCACAACTGAAGAGCTAACACATTTTTCACAGACACGTTTTTTTAAGAGCACCATCCATGATCTGGAACACATTTTTCACATCTTTCTCCGTATCACGGATATGAGAGACCCTATAGTACATCTCGGTCTCACTGTGCAAATATCAAGAGATGCCTATGGTTTAGGTTTGTCAGTTTGTTGGGAAAATATTCTGATTCCTCATCATTAACAAGTGAATTTATCTGCAGAAACTGTCAGTAAACTTGTCAATGTTTTAGTAATAAAAATACTCGGTTCTCTGTTCTTCAATTACCACTTTTTTTTTTAAATCAAAGTATCCAGGTACACTTTATATATGGCATTATGATTCCCCTTGAATGTAATAAGTGAAGAAAACACCCCAAGACACATATGTTATTTTAATTCACCAATAACTCATTAATACTTCATAACTAAAATCTGAATTAACAGTAAGAAATCTGCTATATATGTATTTTTTTCTGTTATCCTCAAACCTAAGAATTTCTTTATAGGCTTCCAGTTTTTTTGAATTGGAGAGTAGACCTCTTCTATTTTAACATATACATAACTGAAATAAAGATACTGGAATCTGTAGTGTCCACATTGACAGAGACTAACCCCAAAGTATTATGCTCTGTAAAATACAGATTTCCCACTGGGAAACAATCTTCTGTTTCAAAATTGTGAACTGAGGGGCGCCTGGGTGGTTCAGTCAGTTAACCCCCAGACTTCAGCTCAGGTCATGATCTCGTGGTTCATGAATTTCAACTCCCCATCAGGCTCTGTGCTGACAGCTCAGGGCTGAGAGCCTGCTTCCGATTCTGTGTCTCCCTCTCTCTCTGCCCTTCCCCACTCATGCTCTGTCTTGCTCTGTCTCTCTCTCTCTCTCTCAAAAATAAATAAGCATTAATTATTATTTTTTTAAGTTATGAACTGAATAGTACTCCACAATTATCTTATTTGAAAGGCCCAAGAAGAGCTCCAAGCATTTGACACCTAACTGGGCATAATTGATGTATTTTTAACTTTTGCTTCTTCGAGTTTGTTCAGACAAATACTGGGTAATAGACTGAATATGATAATGTCACCTTCATTAACCTAAAGTCTATTTTTGCACTTACTATTGACATTTAAAGATCGCCTCATACGTGTTGCTGTGTTCTCAATGACTGATTTTACAAGACATGTTTCTACATTCCAAATATTTTTGCTGCTTCATAAAAAAGGCCTTAAAATGCCTTTTCAAAGAGTTTTACCTTCTTTCTTTGCAGCTGTGAGCAAAGCAAATGGGTCTCTATGGAGAAAAGAGTGTGTTTCTCCTAATTCCTAAAATCACAACCAAAACCCTCACTTGTTCTTGAGTTTACTTCTCTCCTAGCTGCCCCTTTACTAATAGAGTAGTAGGGCTGTTGCTTGGACCAAGGCCAATAAATCTCACTTTCCTTGGAGCAACCCATTTCATTTGCAATCTGTGGCACCCACGTATTCTGTGTAGGTGCTGGTCTGTCACAGCTTTCTCTGAATGCCTCTAGGCATTTTTTGCACATATCTGCCTTTAACTGTATGCTGTAAGTTGCATACTGAAAGTTGTTCATTCAAATACTTAAGTCCTGTGCTGTACTCACATGTACATTTAAAGTTGCTCGCTAGTAGAAGCCAGGCCATTCTTTTATTTCCTGAAGAGTCACAGTCTAGGATTAGGCATATTATGAGCACACGGTAAATTCTCATGGATAATTGACAGCTCCAGATACCGTAGGGCGTGAATATCTTCTCCTGCATTTCCTAACCCACACTCCTATAGTCAGTTGCTCACTCAAGATCCTCACCAATTAGGCATTTTGAATGAAAGAAACAAACCTGAACTTTTCTTTTGTCTCCCAGATATCGGCACCATCCTTGGTATAAGTTACCACCACCTTCCCAGGTTACATCCAAACCTGGAAGCTATGATTGACTTTTATTTTTTCCTTTTCCTTCTCTCGTACCCAAACTATTGCAAAGTTATAGGTGCTACCTCCAAAATAAAATCTGAATCTCAGTACTTGTCTCTACGTTTCCTGCTACTCTCCTGGTTCAGACACCATCATCTTTCCCTGAATCACTCAGTAGCTTCCCACCAGTTTTCTCTTCTTCATCTCATCCCTCCATAGTTCATTGTTTCCTGGGGTCATCTTGCCATCTTTTAAGAGATCAATCAGATCTCTACCTTTCATGCTGGATTACCCTACTGGCTTCCATTTCTCTTAGATTAATGCACCATCTACCATAGCACAGAAAGCCCTTCAGGACCTGGGCCCTGCCTAGCTGCTTACCTATTTTCCCAGTCTTTTTACCCTTGCCATACCCATGCAAGCACATTAGTCCAATAGAGCATAAGAACTGCAAATAGAAATCAATGCGTTTGGGAGATATCCCACCTAGCCTACAGGAAGGGTTAAAGAAAGAACAATTTGGAGGAGGATTAAACATCTGCCAGAGAGACAAGGGGTGTGTGTGTGTGTGTGTGTGTGTGTGTGTGTGTGTGTGTGTGTGTAAAGAGGGAGAAAGAGTAAACAGGGCAGAGTACTTAAGTTAAGTGTTATTTTTCCAAATATCATTTGTAGTGGTATAATACACTCCATTGTTACTTACTAGAAATGGTAAACTATACCCTGTATCTTAGAGAATTTCTGAGTACATCCCAAATCCTTGCCAGCTTTACATAGCTGCTTCATTTCTTTAATGATCATCTCAAAACTGGGCAGTGTTCATAACTTCAGTTATGACGCATGGCTGTCATGACCTTGCAGCTAAGAGTATGGGACATAACTCTATATATTTACACTACTGACATGTTCGAAAAACAATCTCACAGCACAGGGGATAGTGAACTATAGCCAGTAGGCCAAATCTGGCTGACTGTCTTTTTTGTAAATAAAGTTTTATTGGAAAACAGACATACCCATTTATTTATATATTATCTATGGCTGCCTTTCACTAAAGTTACAGAGTAGAAATTATACAGAGTATAATTGGGGCAGAGGTCCTATGGTCCCACAAAGCAAAATACATTTATTCTCTGGCCCCTTGCGGAAAAAGTTGACAACCACTCTCATAAAAGCAGCCTCTTTTTTTTTTTTTTTGTTTGAGAATTAAAAGAATAGGACTTTTTTCATGGGTTAAATAAACGGCACTCTTTAAAAAAAAGGGTTTTTTTTTAATGTGGTAATAGAGTAGTTTGTATTTATTACTATTCCTAGGATAGTTTAATTGTTAAAGAAAACATTGTGGTTTATATAAAGGCCGTATAAGTGCGGTATTATTGCTGTGGGATCAGCTGATATTTCCAGACATGAAAGTACCTTTCAGTACATCTTTAAAATGTACAACAATGGGAAGTGATTTGCTGAAATAAAACTGTTATATCTGGCTCCAGCCCAAATTGCTCAAGGCCATGTAAAAGTCTGAGGAAATGCAGACATAATAGGCTTGCCAGGTTGGAAGTAAAATCACATTTTTCTAAATGCAAAGACTAATCTTGTGCCACTCACTAAACGGAGTTCAGGTTTCGATGACAATCCTTATTAACCTCTTATTTTCTGTATGTGTATAATTTTTCATTCCAATATATTCCAGGTTGCTTAGTCATATCATGCAAGGGATTTTTAAACTGTTTCTGAACTGCATATATTTAAATAATTTCATTAACTTTTATGTTTGACTGAACAAAAGTTTTCGGTCTTCAAATGCTTTATTGCATTTTAATGGTTCACAAAATGATTTTTTTTCCAGCTTGAAATTTTGCAGCTGACTAGCTGACACTGTAGAGTAGCTGTGTATGTACCTAACAGCTTATGTCATTTCATTAGTGGAAAGGGGAAAAGAATATGGTACTTATGTCCACTCTGACAAGATGTTCATATGAACGATAAGCTATTTTTCTCCTTATTTAATGTAGCATTTTAATAAGATGATAGCCAAAATCATGGGAAATATTATGGTCATCAAAAGCCTAGAACTCTTGAGCAAGAAACAAGAGCCCAGCCTAAATTGTGAACCTCTTCCAATTGTGTTGATCAGGACCGTCCTGGAGCCGTCTCGAAATTCTTGTGTAGAGTATTTTGCTCCTTTACCTTCTTCCTCCTGTCTCCACTTTTGAGGCAATTGTACTGCTTCGTTTTCAGGACTTTTCTATTCTGACTCTCTATCTTCTTCAGTCTAGTCGTCTGGTTATAACAATAACACCCAGATGCACAGTCAGCACCTCCCAGTTCTGGGGAAGCATTTCCATCTCTCCAGACAGCGCCACGATGATTAATTACATCACTCGATGTATGGTATGGGGGAGTTTACCCTCACTATTCTTCCTTTTCAAAATTTATTGCCAAGGCCCCTGTATTTATTTTACAATATGAACTTAACACATGACTAGAGAATAAAGGTTGAAATTAGAAAGCAATCAATACACGGGACTGCACAGGATAACTGTTTGATAGTCACCAGTGCCTCACTTCTCTTTTCCTTCCTCACATGGATTAAGTTGGTGCGTCTCAAACTGTGATCTATGGACCACCTGTGTCAGAAGGGATTGAGTCATTCTCTTAAAATATCAATTCATAAGCCCCACCCCAGGCCTTCAGAAACAGTACCACGCCAGTGAGCCAGCAAAAAAAAAAAAAAAAAAAAAAAAAAAAATCCCCAGATGGTAATTACCCATGCCAGACTTTAAGAACCAATGTAATACATTTTCAAAAGTTATGAAATTTTTTTGGAAGAATATATCCTTCTTTTCTGCTCCATTTATCACATTCTGTACGATATATTTCCTTCCTTCTACTCCAATCCAGGCCCTTATCCCTCATGTCTGTATAATCAAAAACCTTTGAAATGATTCCCTTGCCTCTAGTCTTCTGATGCTGCCAGATCTGTCCCCTAGAATCATAATTTTAACATCTAGTCACCTGCTTTCTAGTGAATGTACCATTTTTCTACTTGATATTAATGGCACCTGGTTAGTTAAGGCGCCCCTTTAATGCCTACAAAATCCTGTCCCCAAGAGTTAGATTACTCCCTGTTGTTAAACAAATTCCCTTTTCTACCTCTGTTCAAGTTTTTCCAGGAGCCTGGTTCCACTTCAATTCAACTTATTTATCATGCAAAGTTCACTTCAAGTTTGCATTCCTGCAGGAAACACTATCTCACCACCTCAGTGGCCTGCCCCCCTGGGGTCCAGCAGCATTCAGACACAACCGGAGTCTTTGTTGTGGCTATTTGTGTGTGTGTTAAGGCATATGCCACAACCATCCACCCATTCCAGTGGAAAACACGATTGATTTGACTAGAATTCCAGTTTTCAAGGACTTACAAGCATGAATTTAAAGCAGCTTGGAGACTTTCTCTTCAAGTAGATATATAAGTGACAGACTACTTCTGTTAGGGATACAGCAAAAAAAGGGGATCACGAATAGAAAAAGAGGTTTTAGCAGTGGCCTCCTGAAACAGATCAAATGAACCTAAAATAAACCTGACTTGAGAAATTTCCTTCTGCATCTGAGAGAAGCTGAAAGGTATGGGCTTTAGTGGGAAGCTAGTGTGAAAACAACTAGGGCTGTGTAACTCTGTATTTTGAGAAGGAGGGCTGTTCAGTGTAGATACAATGGTCTAGATAGAAGGAAGCAAAGAGCAGCCAAAATATCTGTACAGGGTGGCTCTGGTCCAGCTAAGTAGAAGCAGATACTCAGGTCTCCTTATTCTGAGATCTGGGCCCGCAGGAAACAAGTACTTCTAATAGTTCTCAAACCTAGAAAAATCATTCTTTCTAAGTCATGAATAAAGCCTATTATTATATCTGTCACCCTATTTCACCCCCCACCCTCCCTCTGATTATCTCTGTGTGGTTCCATTAAATAAAGATTCAGTTTATAGGTACTACCTTATGGACGTGGCATTATGTTAGGCACAGGGACACCGTTGTGAGCATTGCACAGTACGGGCAAAACCCTGGAACATTTACAGCTAATCATTGTGTGAGGGTATAATTTCTACTTGAAATTTTATGGCATAAACCAAAAGCTACTGGGACAAAGAGGCAGAGGCAATTCTAGCAAGGCAATTGTGAAAGGTCCTGAGGAATGAATCACTCTCACATAAGTGGCAATAAGCAGCAAGACTATTCTAGGAAGAGGGAACAGAATCACTCAAAGCACAGAAGTATATATATGCTTGAGGGATTGGGGAAGAAGCATCTAGAATGGAATGTAGACTGCATGATGGAAGTGTGGTGGGTGGGAGAACATGGAACTTTCCAGTACAGGTTGAGATACTGCATGTGACTTTGAGGAGTATCAGTGATGAGTGGTGTGGCCTTGGACATTTATTTTATTACTCTCTAGAATTCTTCTGTTACTTTAAAAATAGATATATTATTTTCCAGGGGCACCTGGGTGGCTCAGTTGGTTGAGAATATGACTCTTGATTTAGGCTCAGGTCATGATCCCAAGATCGTGGGATTAAGCTCCTCTCTGGGCTCCACACTGAGCAGGGAGCCTGCTTACCATTCTCTCTCTCTCTCTCTCTCTCTCTCTCTCTCTCTCTCTCTCCCCTTCTCCACTCTCTCAATCTCTATCTCTCTAAAAAAACAAGAAAAAAAAGACATTTATTTTTTCAAACTGACCCTAAAAGAAAAAAAAATTACTTCATATACAAGATTTTGTTAATGTATTAGCCCCGATTATCTGTCTTATAGCTAATACTATGTTTCAAACAGGCAGCTTCAGATATGCATAGAAGATTGTATCATCTTAATCTGTAGAACTACCCCACAGGGTCATTCCTAATGTCATTGATGGCCTTTGCCCCTTTCCTTATGTTCCTCATAGTGGTAATTTCAAGTGTTTCTAACACATACATTTTCAGGATCCAAATTCCAGGGATGGAAATGTAGTGTAAAGGACTCTAGATGTGCACAAAGTACAGGTCATGGCTCTCTCTGCCTTAACTTGGGTAAGTCAATTAATTGTTTCTGGACTCCTGCTTTTCATTCACAAAATAATAATTCCTATAATCTTCACAACATCAAAGCAATGCACATGAAAGCCTTTTTTTTAGTAAAGAATAAGCAAGCAGTTAAAGAAAGTATAATTATATATTTCTTTTAGTCTGTAAGATCCTTGAAAATATATTTGGTTTTATGGATCCATTTGTGTGCTGTGCCTAAAATAATTCTTCATACACACAGATCATTAAAAAAGAAACTTTCACTCAATAAGGTCAAGGTCAAACAAATTTTTTTAAAAATCTATAATATCACATAAAATCCAGTTATTTTCTGTTAATACATTTTTCTATGATAACAGAAACATAACAAAATAAAGATGATGCTCAAAATATAGATTCAAAGACAAGGGCAAATGGCAGATTACTCAATTGTTCTAAGACTTGTTTCAAACATCAACAATGCCATATCTTTAATAGAAGTAGTATTAGATAAGAGCAGAAGTTATATCTTAAAAATCTACTTTTTTTTAAACATTAAGCCATTAAGGTAAATTCAATGAAATTTCATATAGCAATAGGGCCAGCTGTTTAATAATGAAGAATGCTGTGCACCAGCTTGGAGAAAGCTGCAGGGGTCATTTTATATGCTGTTTTTAACAATTCAACAAGTCAGGGGTCATCTTCAGATGACCCCTGATCTTTCTTCAGAAGAGACTGGAAAAAATCCACAATGGTGGCTGAGCCAATTGTTTACAATAGCGAATGGAATCTGATATGGAGGAATGTAATTCACCATGTGTGTAGCCTATGGTGATGTACTCTTGAGGAAAAAAAATCGTGGTTTTTTTTTTTTTACCTTTTTTAAAAATGTTCAGTTAATTAATTTGATACACATAATCACACATATATATTTCATTCCTTTTTTTAAATGTTTATTTTGTGGGGAGAGAGAGAGAGAGAGAGAGAGAGAGAGAGGTGGGGGGAGGGGGAGAGAGAGAAGGAGACTGAGAATCCGAAGCAGGCTCTGTGCTGTCAGTGTAAAGCCTGATGTGAGGCTTTGAACCCATGAACAGTGAGATCATAACCTGAGCCGAAGTCTGACGCTCAACATACTGAGCCACCCAGGTGGCCCTGTATTTCATTCTGAGCTGCTGATATACATGTTTTCTTCACATATTGTGAAAAAAAAACACTGCTGTCAGTTTATTTATTTTTGGGACACAGAGACAGAGCGCAAACTGGAAGGGAGCAGAGAGAGAGGGAGACACAGAATCTGAAGCAGGTTCCAGGCTCCAAGCTGTCAGCACGGAGCCCAGTGAGGGACTTGAACTCACAAACTGTGAGATCATGAGTCATGACCTAGGCCAAAGTCGGACGCTTAACTGACTGAGCCACCCGGGCACCCCGGCTGTCAGTATTTTCTTTGAAATCTTGAATTCATATTTATTTTTCTCTTCATTATTTCTCAGTGACTAAATATTAAATTAAACATCATCAGACTACTTTCACTCTATTTTTACCTAACTTCTCCTAATCTTGGTACTCTTCTGTATTTTGGGTTTGATTTCCTTTTGTAAGAGAACTTTCATTCCTTAGATTAAAAAAAAAAAGTCCTCAATCCTTTACTACAAACTCCACCACTGGAAAGAGTATAGTCTTCCCATTCCAGAGGATCATGAAAACAGATTTGGGGAACCTGAAGAAAAGTCCAGAATAGTCTTTCTCTGTAGAGCAAAAGAGTCTCACCATCCATCAGATGACTTAAGTTGTCATGTCCCCTGCATTCATCGCTAAGGTAAGTATATGGTGCCTCTGAGGAAATCAGGGGGGCAGGTGGTCTCCAAACTTTGCATTCACAACTGCAAGATATTTATCATCCTTGTTTGGCAAAAGGACAAAGAATTGGACCACACCGAAAAGGAGACACAGTAAACACTGGGGCAAAAACACACAGAATATACTAACAAGTCGTCTGAGTGTTTTGAGAAGAATAAAGCCATCTCTGAAACTGACTCACAGACACTGAAAGTCACGGCACTATGAGAGACAATAGTGGATGCAGGGGTGCCCTCTCCGCTATTCAGTCGCAGCGTTACTGGAACTTGGGGCAAGTGATGTGCTCTACAGGTACATGAATACTTTGAGGCTTTGTATTATTTTCCTAAATCATCTCTAGACTTATTATGAATTATGAGCATGCAATTATTAATTTTTAACTATAGACCCCAGAAAGAGTTGAAGAAGCAAATTTGATTTAGAATGGCATAAAGTATGTTAAAACGCTTTTTGGATATAAATGATATTGCTTATACAAAAAAAAAATAGTAATCAGCATTGATTAAAACCCAATAAATTCAACCCAGTATGTTTAGCTGCTTTGTTGTGTTGTGCACGGTAAGCTCTGAGGAGGTCATAAAGATAGTAGTCTCAGTCCGCTTTCTCAAAGAACACACAAAATTATGCATAGAAAGTAATATGAATAATAAACTGGGTTGGAAAACAATATGAAAAAGAAAATTATATTTGGCAGGTAAATATAAAATTTGGGTCTGGTTTCTCATTTGTAAGGTAACTTGTATTCTGTAGACTTATAAGGAAAAGAAAAATGTCCTCAACCCTTTACTACAAACTGTGACAGTGGAGGAGAGCACAGTCTTCCTGTTCCAGGGCATCACTTGCATACATTTGTGAAATCAGAAGAAAACAGCAGGAAAATCTTAAAACAAAATAATTTTTTTAACGCTTACTCATTTTTGAGAGACACAGAGAGAGACAGGGTGCGAGTGAGGGAGGGGCAGAGAGAGAGGGAGACACAGAATCCAAAGCAGGCTCCAGGCTCTGACCTGTAGCACAGAGGCATAGAAGGGGCCCGAACTCACGATGGAGATGACCTGAGCCGATGTTGGATGCCTAACCAACTGAGCCATCCAGGCGCCCCAGGAAAATCTTCCTTTATAGAGAAGAGGAGTATCACTGTTTATCAGATATAAAAACAAACAAACAAACAAACCCAAACAAATAACAGTAAGATGTTAATTCTAAACATATGGTGAGATCAAAATTGGCAAGTGTTTAAGGAACAAAACAAAACGAAACCAAACCAACCCAGAAATATTTATGTCACTTATCTTTTAGAAGAAACGTGATTTGTTCAACAAGGATTTGCTATAGTTCTTGGAGTTATTTGATGGAAAAAGACAAGGACATAATCTCACTGGCCATCAAGGAAAATGTATCCAGCCAATCCAGAAACCCAAAACACTCATCACTACATATCTTCCCCTGAGGAAGACTTGGCTTTATGGGCTCAATCATTGCCAAGTATGCCATTTCTTGAAATGGGATTTATCTGGGCAGGGGTGAGGACCAAGGAAAAGAGGAGCTAGTGAGAGCGGCTGCGGAAAGTGACACGGGAGACTTTTCCTAGGATAGAAGCTTAGAAGAGGAACAGATTCCATAATTGTGAAAGTGGGTACCCAAGAAAATAACCAGTGATTCCAATGGCCACATCCACATAGGTGTACCAAAGTCACCTCAACCTCAACACTGGTCTCGGAACTGCTTGAAGGCAGGATTAAATTGCCATTCTCCTCTCTCCAATACTTAGCACAATGCCTATAACCTCTTAGATTCTCAGTCACCATTTGCTGAGCAAATTAATGAATGTATTTCCATGTATTGGAGCACTGATTAATTTGCAACATAAAGCAGACTATCCATGAAACCATCTTCTAGTTTACTCATTTTGGTCCCCAAAGTGCCAAAACCTGCTGCTGTTTTTGTGTTTGTGTATGTGTATGCCTTCACAGAGATGTTAGCAAAAGAAAAATCAGTCAAAGGAGGACAACATTCTTTTAAGAAAAATACTGACATTTACCAAAAAAGGAAAAAGCTCTTGGTCCCGCTACCTTTAACATCCCCCTCCCAGCAAAGGGAGGCACAGAGGTTAACAGATTTAGCAGGGAAAGCAGGTTGTAGTCCCATTGACAGCTAGGAAATGAAATGACATCAAGTATTCAATGATTGCCCTCAATTAGCCTATGCAAAGCAAGAATTAATTACCAGCATTGAAAAAGCTCACCTTTGACTCCTCTCTCAAGATCTCACTTACACTGAGTGTTCTTCTGGCGTTATAAATGAAAGTCCAGTAGACTTGATAACTTGCTTTTCCCTTAATATATTTTAGGTGGAAGTAGTTTTTTTTTTTTTCTTTTTTAAAACATGGCAGCCCAAACTTAATACAAGAGGACTCCTAGTTGGTGTAAGATTTCTATATAAATCTACATATAGATGGAGATACAGCTGCAGTAGAGGTACGTGTAGACCCATAGATCTATAGATACAGATACTGATACATGACTGGCTATGATTTACTGATCCACAATGCAATAGACATTAGCAGTACCATTGCACATATTAGCTTTGGAATTCTCCAGGCAGCAATTAAATGTATTAAAGTAAACATATAAAATAATTTTATTACTATTCAGGGAAATAAATCATAAAAAGTAATGTCTCTATAGGTACAGATCCCATTTTTTGACATACTCTAACAAAAGCTGTATATCTTTTTCCCAAGCCAGTAATAAAATAAAACCAAATGGACCCCTAAAGCCATTCACTTAATGAAATAATTTTGTTAAGCAAACAATAAAAACCTCGTTGGCAACAAAGAAGTTGTGTTGGAGCACACAGGAACTCTGAATAAAAGGCTAGAATATGATTCGGTGGGTCTGGGAGAGTTATCTGAGCAAATGGAAAGGCTTAACTTGGCTTAGCTAATATTGCTAGGAGGCATCAATCTTAGGTGACATAAGAGTTAGGAAATACAAAGAATTGCCAGCATATATGAGATAAAAGCCCAGAAAAGGGGAGAAAATAAGAAAGCAGGAAAGGGAGCTTGGGAGAGGAAATGAACATTGGCTTGAACACTTAAGTTTCATCCCCTGTGTGAGATCCTTTTATCTATGGTTTGGCGATGACGGCAGAGCATGGTACCAAGTAGGAGGCCAGCACTGGAGTCAGAAGAATGACCAATGAGAAGTGTGTCATTGTGGGAAGACAATTGGGTTTAAACTCAGTCAGATGTGGGTTTAAGTCCCAATCTTCATTATTTGAAGCATCTCTATGAATAAGGAAAACAAGACAGGAACTAGCTCTATGGGCAAATGTGCTGAACCATTACCTTAACTGCACTTACTCTGTGTGGCTGGTTATTATTTGGTAAAAGAATTTCCCAAATCCAACCCAGCTCTATAGCCACTTGACATTTCTTTTTTTTTTTTTTAATTTTTTTTTTTAACGTTTTTATTTATTTTTGAGACAGAGAGAGACAGAGCATGAAGGGGGGAGGGGCAGAGAGAGAAGGAGACACAGAATTGGAAGCAGGCTTCAGGCTCTGAGCCATCAGCCCAGAGCCCGACGCGGGGCTCGAACTCACGGACCGCGAGATCGTGACCTGAGCTGAAGTTGGACGCTCAATCGACTGCGCCACCCAGGCGCCCCATCCACTTGACATTTCTAAATGCCTACCAATCAGTCAACAGGGAAGGGGATGGATATGATGGCTTAACAGGAACAAGGTATGCCTGAATGAAATGTTTTTAAGTCACGTTTAGTGGTACATACACAAGGATCGCAATTGACCTAGTAACTGTCTACCATGTGGGAGTTTCCAAAGTTCCTCTAGTGAAGCCAAGGGCAGAGGCACACATTCCAATTTTTTTCTGGCCTTCCAGGTGAATACATGTAACTGAACATACCTTGAAAAGATCAACCAATGCAATATATTAATGGATCCAGGTAATATTAGTTCATTAGGCCAGTCTGACATCGCGGTTCAAAAGGAAATACTTTGCATATTCTTCTGGAGACAGTTTTGTGAGGGCAAGAAAGAGAGTTGGTGTCTTGGGCTCAGCTTCTTCCTCTGTAAAATGGAAATGTTCTCAGGGCGTGTGGGTGACTCAGTAGGTTAAGCATCTGACTTCAGCTCAGGTCATGATCTCACGGTTGGAGGGTTTGAGCCCCGCATCAGGCTCTGTGCTGACAGCTTGGAGCCTAGAGCTGGCTTCGGATTCTGTGTCTCCCTCTCTCTCTGCCCCTCCCCCACTCATGCTCTGTCTCTCTCCATCTCTCAAAAATGAATAAACGTTAAAAAAAGTTTTTCACGAACTGTTCTCAGCATTTATTTCAGGTTGTAGTTACAGTGCTTTGACCTGTCTGCACATAGTAAGGGTCCAACACATATGAGTTATTATTGTTATTATTGTTAATATAATGAAATGCACCCTCCTAAATTGATAAAGCATAACTATGATAGATTACCTGCATTATGTTCTTCTAAAATAGTTACCTGTGAAAAAATGTTTGCGTGTCTCTCCAGGCCAGTGCTCTTTAAAGTGGGGGAAAAATGTACAAATGGAAAAAAAAAAGAGGTTTTAAAGGCAAATGAAACTGAATTGTGTGTTTTCCAAAGGGAGTTTATTGTTTCTGGCTTGAGCCCTCCATGGCTACAGCCCTTCATTTAAAAAAAGTCCGTTATTTGCCTACAAAAACAGTCAGCAAATAATGAGTCATGTTGCAGAATTTTGTGCCTTTTCAGAGAAATATTTTCTGACAGCAATATATCTCTGAGTAACTTTAAAATTCTGTTGAAACTGGTTTGTTTAGACAACGTTAGCCAACTTCTGCCTTGGGTGTTAAGAACGAACCACTCCGTTTAAGCAGAGCAAGGCTGAGCTGACTGTTCTCGAATACAGTAATGTTGCAGTCTGCCTCAAAGTAAACAGAAATGGGCAATTTGAAAATGTCATCAACCCAGAGCTTTCAAAGGTGTTAAATATTTAACTGTAGCTAATAGACTGCAAAGTAATGCTTGCCTGGCCAAACACATGTGCTTTTTATTTCTCCCTGATCACTCTTGGCATCTTTTTTTGTTTGTTTGTTAGCCTCCCTCAGCTTTTCAGAGGCAAGAGGCAGAGCAAGACTGAAGTCAGTGACAACAATGTGGTTCTAGAAAACTCTAGGTTTGGCTTGAGGACAATGCTTTAGAATCTAGGTCTTGGACCTGGGTTCAAGTCTCAGGTATGAAATGTAAAAAGCTGTGTGACTTTAAGCACGTCATCTCACCCCTGTAGGCCCAGGGGTCTCCTCTGTAGTCTTGTGCGTGGTTTGAAACAGAAATGAGATAATGAACATTAAGTACTTAGCACAGTGCCAGGGCACATAGTAAGCCCAGTGGTTATTGGCCATAAGTACAGTAAGTGTCATGATCACAGTCTGGGTGCATATCAACTACTTTTCTATCTCGGGGCATTTGCTCCTCTTTCTCTTGGGATGCTTCTCCCTTGGACTTGGCATGGGTGTCTCTTTTTCAACCCTTCCTGCCTCAACTAAGATGGCAGCTCCTCCCCTGGGCCTCGACTGGCCCTGATCTTTCTGGTTAAATCGGGCACTCCTCATTCCTCTGCCACTTCTACTCATCCCACCCCACGCCACCCCGTCCCCTATCTACTACATTAGCTGACTACAGCTGAAATCATTATGTTTTAAATTTTTTTTTAACGTTTATTTATTTTTGAGACAGAGTATGAATGGGGAAGGGGCAGAGACAGAGGGAGACACAGAATCAGAAGCAGGCTCCAGGCTGTGAGCCATCAGCCCAGAGCCTGACTCGGGGCTCGAACCCACGGACCGCGAGACCGTGACCTGAGCTGAAGTCGGACACTTAACTGACTGAGCCACCCAGGCGCCCCTGTTTTAAACCTGTTGACGGTCTCTCCCCAGTCCAGTGCAAGCTCCTTAAAGAAGTTTTTTCTGTCTTTTTCGCCATAAATTTCCATAACCCAGAACAGGACATGATTCACTGGGGCTTCTAAATAGATGCTTATTGATGAACCAACCCTTATGATTATGATGAGTATACCTCCGTATTAACTTAGTTAATTTATGCATTAGGCTGTTCCTCAGAATACAACATTATATTATTAAAAAGAGTTCCTGTAAAAGTTAATCCATCATGCAGGTATTATAAATGACTTTTACTAAATATAGCATCAAGTGTGTCATTAGTGTCTGGGATTCTGGTAAAAGTAATATGTTAAGGAGAGCCGGGAGAAAAGTGTATACTATTAGCATCACTTATCTCCTGATCAAGTTAAAAGTATAAAGCACTTTGTGGTAACTCCCCCAAATAATCCAGTGGTCTTAACAATGACTCTGAGAATACGTGAGACAGAAGAAAAGATGTCCACTAACCCAGTCCACTAACCCAGACAGAAGAAAAGATGTCAGTAAATGGTTACCAGAGGTCTTTTTCCTTCCTCATGAGAAAACTTGACCTTCAGTGAATGCTGAAGTGCTGTCCCTGGTCACTTGGTACATACCAACTATATTACTCAGGAATAGTACCTACAGGAAAAATGACCCTGATTGGAAACTTGGGTCTAGACCTGGAGGAACGAGAAATCAAACTGTCAAGATCCAGAGTGATCTTCATAGTTTGGGTGTCCCTGAATGTGGTGACTTTACTATCACGCCCCTTATATTCAATGGGGACAGGCACACGACTCTGTCAGAAACATTGGCTGCTGTGTGGATGGAGGCATCTAAGCCAAGGCGGGTCTGCTCACTGCCTGGTCTGGACTTACCTCCTTGTACTTGAGCTGTCAGCCACATGGCAAAAGAGATCTCTTCGGCTATATAGACTGCTTGCTACAAGGCCTCTGCCTGAAGAGAAGTCTTGAAGCCGACAGCCGGCAAGCTGGGCTTCCCATCCTATACCTTTCTAATGAATCTAATGTCAGTATTGGCCAATAGCAGTTGTTACAGGCTACATGTGTGCAACCCCCTCAAATTCCTGTGTTGAAACCCTAAGCTGGTGGGGCCATTGGGAGGTAGTTACATTTAGTTATGTTCATGAAGGTCTGGTCTCTCTGATGGGATAAGTGTTCTTGAAAGAAGAAGAAGAGATAGGAAGTCACTCTCTTTGTCTTGTGAGATCAAAGTGAGAAGATGGCCATCTGCAGGCCGTGGAAGAGGGCATTCACCAGGAACTAAATCTGCGGCACCTTGACCTTGGGTTTTCTAGCCTCCAGAACCGTAAGAAATATATTCTTTATGCCACCCAGTCTTTGGTACTTTGTTATGGAAGCCAGTGCTAACAGCAGTCTTTTGAGACTCTGTGCTTAGTAAAGTCTAATAAGAAGACACCCTGGTGAGGGAAGCGGGGCAGGTAATGGTTTGATGGCTGTGGAAATCACAGATAATATTCCCCAAAGAGGTTGCCTAGTTGAAGGCCATAGACTGAGCCAATGAATAGGTGAGAAAATCATGAGAGAGAAGCTACTCTGGCTTCTGATTAGTTAAGAAATTTGGCAAAGAGGCAATTTAACAGTCCCCAGGAACCCTTCAGTCATACAGAAGTAAAGGACACATGGACTATTTTTAATCTGCTGAAAAATTCTTGGCCTATATAAGCTAAATAGAAGAGGTTGAATGTATACATAAGCTAAGTAAACACACTAACTAGAGGAGTACTTTACTACTTTATCTTAAAACTATCTCCATTTCTTATTCTCCACTTGTTTTGGGGCTAAATTTTCATACAAGAGCTTTCTTGGCAAGGATAAACAGTGTCCTATCTATCTACTATATATTGGAAGGAATTAAGGAAAAAATGTCTCACAATGTAAGCAATAGAGAATATAAGCTCTGAATAGAAAGAATTTTTACATTTGATGGGACTCCAACTTTTCCTAATGCTCTACTCATTCCTAAAGGCAGTGTGTCATCGTAAAAACGGATGGGGGAAGGAGTCAAGAAGTCCGGACTCTGGGCCAGCAGACAACTCATCAGAATGACACTGTGATGGGGCACCTGTCTCTCAGTCTTTCAGAGACAGATCTTAATCTGAAGAATGGGGAGAAGAACGGGCCCAGCAAAGCCTGTGCAGGACTGACATTTGGGAATTTGATTACTCCCTCTTTGCAACCAAGCGTCTATGACAACATTTTGTTTGCTTTGTCTTTGTTTTTTGTTTTTTTTTTCCCACATAGACTATTACAGAAGCATTGACACAGACTTCTGTCTTCTTGTTTCTCTTCCTTCTGCTTTGACTGCCCTTTACTATCTCCAAAGCACATCTCCTCTTACATCCTACCCTCTCAAATGGTGCCTCGCTGCCCACCTCCAGATGTCCAAGGTTAGACTTTCCAATCGAAGCCCTTCATTTCTGTACATGAAAACTCCATACTATGCATGCACTCCATACTATCTGAAAGACAGGAGTGAATAAGCAGGAAACATAGGGCTTTAGCTGTTGCCAAACCGAATGGACATTTTTCAGTCTAACGTACAACCTAGTCATCAATAACTCTTTTGGATGACGGCGATTAAAACGGGGTTCCCACAGACAGGTCTAAACCTAAGCAATGCTTGATTTTTTGTACATAGGGCAAAAAGTATCCAGTATAATGAGTCATCCTACAGTTATCCAGTGTGAGTTGACGTCATTACTTTTCTTTATCATTAGGGACATTTTATTCATAGTTTAGGGGCTTCGTTCTCAAAGACCCCTGAGCAAATACTGTAGAAAAGGAAATGGGAAAGTAAAAGCACTACGTGCAAAAAGCATATTGTCAGATATGTACGAATTCTCCTTCAAAAATATGATTCGTGAGTCACTGCCCCAAGCAGAAATGCAGTTTTGGCAACTGGGCTCTACCTACCAGAATCCTCATCTTTATCATACAATAACCCCCAAACTTTTAGTATCAAACCTAAGCCGTTTGATCCCTCCCCCACCCCCCATTTAAAATTCATAAGGGTAGGGAACTTAACACCATTTTCTTTAGCTGGTAGTCAAATATTGTGATGGTTTCTCCTCAGTCGTCCACAGTTCTTTCCTACCAACTATGCACAGCATGCGGCAGACTTTTTAAAGTTATTTATTTTAGTTGAAAAGGGTAAACAAAGAATGAACTGCAGACCTCAGTGTGAACCAGGACACAGAACCTGTAATTCTGGGACTCCTCAGAGTCCGCTCCGTTTGACCCTTAACGAAATGAAATTGCAGTGTCGCCCCCGTCGCGGGTGAGACGTCAGACCTGAAAGGAGACATGAAGCCAGGAGAGCAGCTCTCCCCTACATCTCCAATTAGCCACGGAGGGAAAATGAGATGAACAGTCATCTATAATTGAGAGGCTTGCTCTCTGGTTCTTCCTGCCATGGGAAGCCTTCCACTGAGGAAGGAAGCATGATTTAGTGCAGTGCCCAGAACTGGGAGTCCGTCGTCTTGGGTTGTGTTTCTGGTTAGTTCACTGACGTACTTCCTGACCTTGTACGTGACTTGATTTCCATCAAAGTGACTGAAACAACTTGCTGGTACGGACGACAGGTTTGGTTATTCTGGCAGTCCGTAGGCAGATGCATTCGGGTTAGCATGAAACAGGGTGAACAAAGACCATGGTGTCTGCAACCAAAACAGGTTGCTGAGACTAAGGATAAGGCGGGTGGCAAGGAGCACCGGGTGAGGTTATGATGTGCATCCTTGTCTCCCTAGAGTGCTGTGCTTTGGTTTGTGTTTCAACTGGTCAGCAAATTATAAGCCATCCTAACGAAAGCTGCTTAAGTCAGTGCCAAATTACTGTAACCCCTTTTTGACCAAGAGAGCACGTGGACAGAAAAGACTTATTTTCTCGAGTAGGTCTTGGTTTAATATTAATATTGAGCTTAAGTGCTGAGAACTAGTTAAAGAATTTGGAAAGCTGACTTGTGCAGGCAAATTTCGAACAGCTATCACTGAACCTTGGCACAGACATCCACTGAAAAAAATCGTCAGCATCCACAGAAGAATCCAGAAAGAAATGAGAAGCCTCCCTCTCCTGCTGTGGCCGAGTGTGGAGAAGCCCCTAAACCAGATGAATGTACAGAGCAGGCATAAGTCTCTCCAGGAGCTGCTCGCTGGGAGTGGAGAGAGAGAAAATTCTGGCACACTGGCCAGAGGGCCCAGCTCTGAAGGGGATGGTATAAAACAGCTCAGTTCCTCAGCTTGAAGAGACTCTGGTAGTATCAGACCAGCTGTCAGCTTAGAAGACCAGTGAGACCCCTCCTTCACCAGAGGTTTGTATTTTAAGAAGGCAAGAAGGAAATACCTTTGGGCATTCAGGGAATTAATAGCTAATATTTAGTGAGCCCTTAGATTAGGCACTATGTTAAGTGCCTTACATGTATCTTGTAATCTCATGTAATTCTAAAATCAACGTCATGAGATTACTGCATATATATAAATGTATATATATACACACATACATTTACTCCTGGAATAACTGAGGCCTATCTAAAAATAAAAATAAGTAATATGTCTATTTTATATCCCTAAAGTATAGATTTGTGAGGATTTTTTAAGAATAATTAGGATTGAAAGACAAAGTAGATGGTGGACTTGGTTTAGGCTCTGGTCTTTGTCCCTAAACAGGGTGACCAACTATCCGTTTTTGCTCAGGAATGTTCGGTTTTAACATGCAGCCCAGGATAACAGACTGGTAGGTTATGCCCTCCCCCAACGCCAAGCAGTTCTCAGCTACTTGCTCCATAAATACATAAATCTAAGCCCCAGAAGGTCTGGGGTAGAGATGAAGCACTTTTTGCTTCCCAGGGGATGCTGATGCTTACCAACGTCAGAAAATACTGACTTCCCCACTTAGAGGGTGAAGTATACATCAGCATTCCCGGGTCTGCACCCACTCAGAGCTTTTGCACGCCTGCCACCTTCTCTGCCTTCAAGCACTTTCTGGTGGAGATGCCAAACCACACCCTAAATAACCACAGCATAAGAACAAAGAAAATAAAAGCAAGTGAACGGGGACAAGAGAAAAATGCTAATGAGAAACTCTGGAAGGGGTCAGGGTGGAGGCAGAAGGCAGGCAAACAGGTATCAGAGGAAGGGGAGTGAGAGACGAAAACAATGCCAAGAGGCTGGGGAGCAGGGAGTGGCAGAGAAGTGGATCCTTCCTGACCCGAGCACCTCCGCTCCCAGAGGCCACTGCCACCCTCCACAACTCCTGATTTGCCAAACTCAGCAGGCTCCTCGCAGCTTGCCCTTCTCTCTACCCTGGATCACTTTACCAGCTATTTCATAAGACTAAATAAATGGGGTCAGCTTCAGAAAGCATAGCACATTCCTTTTAGAGAAAGTGTACATTCCTTCATGCTAGTAAGCTGGGATCACCTTTGGCAAGAAGTATATATTTCTTTGCTCTGTCTTCTCTGAGAAGAAATTTTTCTTCTGTTCTCACATGGTCATTGAAGAAACAAAGACTGCCATATTTAGTGGCAGACAAAAGGGCAGGCTTTTAGGAAAATATTGACTTAGAAAACCTTATCCTTGAGAAAAAGATTGTAGCGGAGCGAGCCAATGAAAAATTCCCACTGAGATTTACAGGATTTAGAAACTTTTTTTTTCTTTTTAGCTGATGTTCACATGTCCCTTTAAGTTGACCCAGAACACTAAATCCATGCTAATTTTAGCTAGCTACTATGTTTTTGGAAATTAGGGTTTCAATCCCACTTTTGTAGTGGGAAAAAGTAATTCCATGAAGCTGCCAGGTCAGAATCTGGTAAAAGAGCATCCTTTTCTTGAAAGAAACTGAAGGAAAAAAAAAACAACAAACAAATATTGCAGAGAACAACCCAAAGATGACTGAGGACTGAATACTTTACTATGAATGTGTACTTCTTTCAAAATTAAGTTAAAATAAAAAGAATGGATGAAAAAATACAATTCTTATTAGTAACCTACTTAGCCCAACATGTCTCTCCAAAACCAATTCCCCTATGAAGAATGTCCTGATGGCCATGACTATACATACCCACTCTTTTCCTATTTCTCTTTCAGCATTTCCCTTACTCTGCTTTGCCTTACTGTCATTTGTTTTTAAGTTTATTTATTTTGAGAGAGAGAGAGAGAACAAGCAAGAGTCAGGCAATGGCAGAGAGAGAGGGAGAGAGAGAATCCCAAGCAGCCTCTGAGCTGTCAGTGTAGAGCCCAATGTGGAGCTCAATTCATGAACTGTGAGATCATGACCTAAGCCAAAGTCGGATACTTAACCAACTGAGCTACCCAGGTGCCCTGCCTCATTGTCATTTTTATCCATACTTTCTTTGTTAGATGAAACTGCCCTGAGGACACAAGAGGTGTTTCTTTCATTGATTCATTAATTCATTCAACCAATATTTACCAAGTGACTGGTATGGCTCAGGCTCATTTCTGGAGCCTGAAATACAATGGTGAATGAAAACGCAGTCACTGGATTATATTTACAGCTGGGTGGAGAGGATTGGGAAGCAAATAAGAAATCTGGATGCCAACTATACATAAGGAACAGATAACCTTAATTACTCTATGGACCTACTCTTGAATGGTCAAGGAAGGATTCTCAGGGCAAATGACACTAAGCAGAGTCATTTGCTCTGCAGGTGAGTAATAGCCAAGCACTAAGGGATAGGAGGACCTGTGTCAGCCACAGACAGGGCGTAAATCAGAGCAATAGTGTTGCAGTCGAAGCATGGGTAGGTCCTGAGCTCACGGTCTCCAGGATGCACAAGGTTCTGTGCCTAGAGCGTGGCATGCACTCAACAACATAAATTAAATTAAACTAATACAAGTCCACTTAGATCAAAGTATATATGAAGAAATGTAACATCCTTCAGATATTTTTAAGGGCTCTAATCACTCTTAGTTTTCTTACCCTTTCTTTTTTTTCTAGTCCTTGTTACTAAAGAGCTTAAGAAGTCAAATCAATGAGGAAACAAACTTACTCAATTTTTGCTTGAAGATGAGTTACATTTGTTTAACAACAGAAATCCGAAGGACATCAGATGTTTCCTCATCTGTGTTCTATACATGCATGAGTTGAAAGTTGGAATAAACATTTCTTAAGCTCAGCAAATTTTCCCCTCTGAGTTGGCCAGATGTTCCGGCTGAACACTAAGCTGGTGGTTAGTAATCAGGCCCTTCTTTGATGGTAATCAGTTTTTACTGATCAGGGAAAGAGTGTTTCCAATAATTCTCCCTTCATTTGTGAAATAGAGGATATACTTAATTTGCATCAGCTATACATTGGAGCAAGCATTTGCCATTTGCTTGTAAAAATAAAGCCTCAACAGCCATTCCACAAGTGAGTGAAATGGGATTATTTTAGCTACAGAATCCAACTAATTTTGATTGATGATGTTTTTCTGACTGATAAGGATTCCAAAAATATTTTTACTCTGAAGCAATATACAAGTACAAACTAAAAAAAAAAAAAAAAAAAAGTGACTCAGAACACTGAAAAATATATGCTCCCAAGTTACATTTTCCCTGTTTTAAGATTCCTTAGTATAGAACCGTAGCTCATTTTGCTTTACTTCTTTCAACAAAATATGATTTTCTGGTGGAGTACTTGTTGCTTTTCCACAGTGCATTAAATAGAAACCCTAAGTCCAAAATACAGCTGTCGCTGCTCTGATAAGCAGCTAAAATTATCTCAAAAAGGAGTACCTTCATTACGGCACATCTCTTTTCAGGCAGTAGCTTCCCAGTCATACAATGTTTAGCATACTGATTATTAAAAAAGGAACAATTATGTCCCAGAGGATTAATGTTCAAAAAATGATATCAATGAGAGTTGTAGGGAGCTGAGCCCAAGCACTGCCCAATGAGTCCAATGTCACCACCACGGAGTTAAAAATAGTATATTCTGTAGCACTGCATTTCAGTTTTGAATCCATCAGGGTGTCTACTGAGCTAAAAATGAGTGATCCAGAGCAAGCTGGTCCTTTTGCCACCAGTAACAATTATATTTGTCTGGTCTTAAGCCAAGTTTAAGGTGATAAACATACGTGTTTTACTTCAGGAGAATGAAGCCAGTCACAGGAAATGTTATCTTACAAGACTATGTTAGCAAACTGCCCACAAACAATGTTTCTTTTGTAAAAATTCTTATGATAAACACCTCAATATTTTTAATGGTGATTTGGTGATGAAAATGCTTACAGTATCTCCTTGCCTCATCTTTCCTTCTCCTTCCCCAAATTCAAGTTCATTTAAAATAATTTTCCTTGGGCATAATGCAGTATACTATGCAATAATATGTTACTTTCATGAAATTGATTAATTCGACATTTTTAACAAAGGAAACATTTCAGACCCCCTTGCCAAGTACACATGCAAAATCCATTATCAATAGCACCATGCCATATGTCCCAATTTTCAGTATACTTCCACAAATTTCCTTCAATTTTTTTTTATTTTCACTGAAAAAAAAGACAAAATACTGATTCTAATGATCCACTTCTTTTGCTAAATGATGGTCTGCAAGCAGTTGTTACAAACTTAAGAGCTAATAGAAATACTATACAGGAACATAAACAACTTAGAACACAGCTTTTTCACTCTTGCAAATTGACCTTGGACCATGTCAAAATCTTAGAACACCCACGGTAGGATTTGAGTGAGATATCAAAATTTTGCATCAAATACCATGTTGCAGTCACTTACGGCCCGTTTGTCATTGAGCTGATGCTGTACTCACATAGGTGACAGGGTTGTATCTGGGATAAAAGGCTGAGTTTCACAAATGTTGACTTTTTTCATCATATCAAAAAGTTAACTTTCAGGGAAAGGATACAACTTAAGAACAGCACTGTGTTATTCTTGGAGGCACAGGCCCATTCCATAAACTAAAAATTCTTTCAACAGGGATAACAGCGATGATTTTACATTTAAGAGGTCAGCACTAAAATCAGATAAGACACCTTTGGGATTCATTAGTTGTTCTATATCTCTGTATCTCTAGGGTACCCTGTAATTCACCATTGTGCATTTTTGTTAAATGGGACCATAATTACCCCTAAAAGATTAACCTGCACTAAGAAGTAATGCATGTAATCTGAGGCAATATATTAATTTAGAGGTTAAGCTTTGTCCCTCAATATGATTCTATCTTCTAGAACATAGGTGAGTGGAAATGTAGGTTATACTCATCTTATTTTTTTAAAAAGTTTACAATCTAAATAACACATATGAAGGTAAGGGGAATAAAACTGACTTCCTTGTATACCCTACTTGAAAAATTCTTAAATGTCTTCAACTGCCTTCAATGCATCTTCAACTGTGATATTTGGTTACATGCATTTGTAAGCATGGAGATTTCCAATACTTAAAACCAAGTAAGTTGCCCTTCCGCAGAACATATGGACTTCATGATAAAAAAGATACTACGTTATTTATTTGTTTTTATATAGCTTCATGAACAGACAATGGTCCATAGCCTATGAAACATTAATCTTTTCCAACTAGATAGACATCAAGATATATCTTATGAGAGTTATGAAAACATCAACTAACCACTCATTTTTATCTCCAACTAACTTTTTACTAAAGGACTTGATTCTAATCTTCCAGGACTATATATATATATTTTTTTTTTTCTTTTCCTTTTATTCTTTTGACTTTGGCCTTGAACATCTACCCCTTCTACCATTAACCCTACACAATCTTTGTTAACCAATATTTGTCAAGAATCTGGTTATAGCTGGCCTCTATTATATGTGTATGTCTTCTCACAATTTTTTTCTAAAAATTGTATTTATTTATTTATTTATTTATTTATGAGAGAGTGTGTGCACAGGGGATGGGCAGAGAGCAAGGGAGAGAATCTTGGAGAATCCCAGGAAGGCTCCATGCCCAGCGCAGAGCCCGATGTGGGGCTCAATCTCACAACTGTGAGATCATGACTTGAACCAAAATCAAGAGTCAGACTTGACTGATAGACACCCAGGTGCTTCTAAAGATTTTATTTTTAAGACATTTCTACACAAAACATGGGTGAAGTCACCACCCTGAGATCAAGAGTCATATGCTCTACTGACTAAGCCGGCCAGGCACCACTCCTCCCAAACAATTTTAACATGTAAAAAAAAAAAAAAAAAAAAAGATCAAAAAATGCTATAACCAACACCTCAGAGAGTCTCAAATTTTGTTAGTTCATCAGTGGTGTTAACTAATTTATTCCTAGTAGATGTGAATCACATCCTTTACTGTGTTTAGAGCTAGCAAGGTCCATTTTAAAAACTAAGTCACATAAATTATTTAAAAAGACATACTAAAAAGTAGGCAAGATCAAATATAACAAAATATAACAATCACATATCATCTTAAAACTGCAGTTTATTGTTCCATATAACAAAGGTAGTGTTTTGTAAAACCAAAGGTTTTGATTTGTTTTGGAGAGAGAGAATATTTGTAGCCAAAGGATCTGGTATGTATTAAGGCTTGGCAGTTTGGGACTGAAAACCAAATGAGAAGCCATTATGGTTGAAAAAGTCAAAAGAGGCTCACTTGGCTTCAGGTGAATAGGTGATTGGTCAGGGGGAAATCTACTGAGAGAACTGCAAAGGGAATAGATACTATGAGGCAAGTACAATAACCCTGATGAACAATGGTATGGCCGTTGCTTACTGCCATTCCATTTGAGGAAACCCTTAGAATGGATGTGGCAGAAGTTCATGGAACAAGGTAAAGGAAAAAAGTCTTGCAGGATTCAGCAATGATCTAGATAAGAAAGGATAAAAGAGATGAAGACTTGGGCAATTACTCCAAAATCTCAAATCTTCTTGTAGACAAAGCAGGTGGTCCAAAGAATGCTAGCACAGTAACATGGTCCTGGGGAAAGGTAAGTAACTGATGGAATTTGTAATTCACAAAATTCATGAATTCTGTGTGCTAGATATTTGATTTTAGAAATCACAAGATGTCCCATCAGAGATATTCTCTGGGAAGTTAGGGGACTTTGGAGAGAAGGGATGTCCAGGATTTCTTTGCACACTTGATTTGAAACCTGCATCATGTATAAAACATTGTTTGTCGAGAGCTCTTTGCATGACATCTGATGGGGGTGGAAATCTCCTCCATAAAAGATCGGGTGCAAGATAACAACTGGCTGGCTCCCCAAGGTCCTGCCGTGGCTTAGAATCATTCCTGAACCTCACTGAGAGAACCTCACCTTTAAAGAAGAACCACCTCTTAACTTTATTCTTTGATCTTTGGCTGTGTGATGCAATGCGTGATTGGTGAAATTATGCCACTCTTTGAAGAATCCAGGAATCCAAGTGTCATGATCACAAAGCCTTTGTGCTAACCAATGAGTGAACTTGCATTTCTAGGAAGCAACTTGCTTCTAATGACCTTCAAAGTGCCTGGATCACGTTGGCATTTAGGACCAGTGGTAAATTACGGAAGTAATCAATATCATAGTAAAACTGTCTAGTCCTGCTCTATCAGAGTGACTCTAAATTAATAGTTGCTCTTTATTGATTATCCTTTCATGAAAATGGAGAATTTGGGAAATAACTGACTGCCTTAGTTCCAGTCAAGTTATTGAGAAATGAAAAGTGTGAAGTACTCCAGCTAACTGGGCCTCCAATATAAATCTGTTCCAAGGTGCAGTCTATTACTCACAGCTTGTCAGTCTTACCTCAGCTGAAGGATTTATGCAATGTCTGCTTGGCACAGGGGCAATCTACCGTAATTACCTACGCTCAGAATTGCTCTCAAATAGCACAAATGGTGGGTGACAGTTATGAATCACAATTAGTGTGGTCGCCAATCATGCAATGAGTAAATTGATCTGCATTTTATCTGTACACCAGAAGATCAAGGCCTGACTCAGAACAAGAATATGGATTTATCCATAAATGCTGGTTAGGTCACTTTTACATTTGCATAATATTTTTGAAAAACCTCGTTTTCTTTCCTTAGAGGTGACAGCTAAGTCAAGCATGACCTTTTATTTTCAAATTCCCTGCCAGTCCATACATTTCCCTCTGGCCTTGGAGGCTTTCTTCTCCTTTGCCTGCATGCTCTTCCAGGCCCTTCTACATGCACGCTTACAGCTCCATTCTGAGCAGATACCTCGCGTCCCCAGAGCCTTGCTGTTACACTGACCACAGGTCAAGAAGCATTTATCGACTCAGATCATCAGTCGTAACTCTGACCAAAGGTTCCTGAGAGAATAGTCGTTTTGCTTCCAAAAGCAGACACCAGGAAAAACAAGATCAACAAAATTCCCTGGCTTTGTAAGGCTGTACGATTTCAGGAGTGCATTAGACTGCTTCTAATCTGTAAGGACGATGGGAAAAATATCTCAAATTTGTCACTGTTTGGCCACTCTAAGAACATACTTTTGTCTTTAATAATAAGTATGTCAGGGCAAGGGGGGGAGGGGAAGGGAGACTGAACTGTCTTAAGTACGACCCAGAGGCCACAGGAATAGCCTTTCAGCAAATTGAAGATGTGCCTCTGAGTGCTAGTTTATAATCTGTCTATATTAAAGAATTAACTTTGAAGCTCTTTGCTCACATACTACACAGCAGAGTGCATGTCCCCCCCAATCAATATTTGTTATATTTTACACTAAAAGAAAATTAAACTGGTTTATAAAATCAGAGTCTATAAACCAGTGTCGAAGACACAGTTACTTACTGACAATTTTATTACCGCATGCTTTGCAACGGCCTCCAGACTCATAACTTCCAACAAAAATAGAGGGAAGAAAACAAGAAGGCAGGAAGAAAGAAAAAAGAAGTTAATGAATCTGAAATATAAATCCCAAAAGTTTAAAACAACTTTTTCTTAACTTTACAGAGGTAGTAACGCTCATATATGGAAGACTGATTCCATGCTGTAAACATAAACGCTGTTGACATGAAAGAAATCTTACTTTGTCTTTGAAATGATCATATCCTATGTGAAGAAGCACTTAAGAACAATAGCAACAATTTACATATTTTAGTGCTTTTCATTTCAGTGATTTTTCATGGTGCTTTGCAAACTTTAAAGGATGCCAAGCAATTTAAACTCAAAAGCATATGTAACTAGAGGAACCAAAATGCAGGTCTTAAATCCAGTGAGGAAATGAACTTGCAATCATTTGCTGGAATTTTGAGGTGAATGCAGGAGACAGCCTATCAAAGGTTGGCATATTAATTTACTTCAGCATCTGTCTATAGAGTATATTTTACTGAGGGATGAGTCTTTGGGGGAGCAGCCTCGTTGAAAACATGATTGATGTGGCCTTTTTTCAGCTTTTTTGAGGTATGACTGACAAAACTGTAAGATATTTAAAGTGTACAATGTGATGACTGGATATACATCCTCTTTGTAGAAGGATTCTCATCACCGAGGTAACTAACACATCCACAACCTCACATATTTAACTTTTACATGTATGTGTGAGAGAACACTTATGTTCTACACTTCTAACAAATTTCAACTATACAATACAGTAGTATTAAGTGTAGTCATCATGTTATCAATTATAGGTAGGATCTAAAAACAAAATGGCCTTTTCAGGAATTTAGGTTGAGGGGAAAGGCCAGGCCTTCCTCTGCCCACAGTCCACCCTCTGCGCTCTATGCAGCTTGTGTTTGGGATGAGCTTTCAGAACTCTGAAGCTACCAGTTGCCTGAGATCAAGGCAGGTTCACAGAAGATGAAGTCTCATACAGGTTTTTTTCCCCCTAGTTCATCACTAAGACAAGTCTTCCCTTGATCAAGAAGCAAGAGAACTTCCATCAGCCTCTTGTTACCTCCAGGTAATCTTAGGGTATAATTAACACTTACTAGATGCCTTTGGAGACTCGTCCAAACCCAAGAGGATACACAGTATGGTGGTCAAGAGCAAGAAGTTTTCAGTCAGTGACTTGGTCCCATTTTTGACCATGCTGCTTCTGGCTATGTGTTACTGAGTATCTCTAAGCCTCAGAATTTCATGAATCAAATGGAAGTGATACCAACCTATTTCTTAGGGTTCTGCAAAATCAGTGTAATTAATACCCATGTAATAGTTATTACACTGCCTGGGACATAAAGGATCTGAATAGATGCCAGCCATTATTGAATGTTATCCCAGACTCTTTCCCCTTGTATCTCTCTGTCAAGCTGGAGGAGGGATTGATACTTAAAGAGAGTATTCATCACCTGTAACACTTGTCATATGTTACTTCTATACTTGAGGCATGTTCCTAGATGATAGAGTCAATATTTTATTAGTGGGGAATGATCCTGGTATCAGAAAATATGGACTTCTAGACATGCCTCCCTAGTAGCAGCTGACTTGTGTGCCACAATGGAATTTACAGTTGGCTCAGGATGAGTTAGTTTGAACTAAATGGTAACAAAAAATTAATATTTCACTTTCTTAATACCATTAGTTCAATAGAAGAAAATTTCAGAAATGAGACTATTTTTTTTAGGAAAATATCAGGTTTAGTTCAAACCAGTATTTTCTTTGTAGGTCTACCATTGAGATTAAAAATCAAAGTCATTCTTGCTATATTACCAAGTCTGATGTAAGGTAAGTTATAGCCATAGGAAAGCAAGAAGTTACATTGGTTTTGTAGCACTGATACAAAGTATTTCTTATAAGTCCACAGCATATCCTAACTGCCTGTTAACATAATCATTTATTCTGATGCAAACTTAAAGCATTCTTTCCATGTAAACTGAGAGTAACAGTTATTAATGAGGTTTTCCAGAAACATTAAATAATAAGTCCTTCAACGATGACATTGGAACCACCATGAAATACACTTCACTAGTCACTTTACTTCAGAACACAGCTTCTACATGCCCCATGTAATCCAACACCTATGGGGACAACAGTGATTAAAGCTTGGTCAGTCTAGAAAGGGAGACAAGCTTAAAAATGGAGCTATGAAGTAGCTTGTGAAGTCTTATTTTGGACATGTGTACAATGGACAGCATTAGTACAAAGAAGGGCATGATCACTTCTCTGGGACGTAAGATCAACGTAAAACTTATTTCCCAGGGGAATAGATACTTGAACTGGATCTTGCAGATGGGTGACAGGAGGCCAGTAAATTCAGGATGGTGGTTACCCTAGACTGAGAAATAATAGAGATAGAAAATGTGACAAAAGGAGGGAAATATTACATGTTTCAAAAAGGCTGGATTTTAGGGCTCAGAGATAGAGGAAGAAAGAAGTAGAATAGGGTCTGAGATTGGAAAGAAACACAGGAGTCAGATCATAGAGAGACCCACATTAAAAATTAAACATGCACACAAGGACACAGGAAATGAGAAAATGATGACACAATTAGGAAATGTCAGTAGGTTAAAAAGAAGCCAAGTCAACATTAGCACTGCGGCAACAGCCGATTTCAGTGCTTACCTTCCACAGATTTGAAGAGCAAGGCAGGTGCTCAGGGAGACCCTTTCATGCTCAGGGAAAAGGAATAAAATACAATCCTTGCATTCTTTTTTTTTTTTAAATAATAATTTTATTTCACACTTATTTATTTTGAGAGAAAGCACAGGGGTGTGCGCTCATATGCGCGAACGAGGGAGGGACGGAGAGCGAGAGAACCCCAAGCAAGCTCTGCACAGCCAGCGCAGAGCTGGATGTGAGGCTCGATCCCAGCAACTGTGAGCCCAAGACCTGAGCAGAAACCAAGAGTCAGATGCTTAACCGACTGAGCCACTCAGGCACCCCAAATCCTTGCCATTATTAAGATGAAAAGATCTCTATCTGTAGATAAACAGCTAATGAGTGTGCTCTATTCACATATAACAGTTAATACATATCTATACATATATAGTTGTGTTTTTAGTATGCATTAATTCTCTACATGCATTACTATCAGAACATTCAGGATAATATGCATATTTTATAAAGCAAATATTAATATATAATAATATGTATATATATATATGTATATATTCTATTTATATATAGAATGACTCATATATAAAATAACCCACAGAATAAATACCCATAAATCATAGAACGGATTCCTATATATATATATATATATATATAGAGAGAGAGAGAGAGAGAGAGAGAGACAGGGAGAGAAATATGTACTCAGGAAAGAAGTTAAAGTGGGGAAAAAATAAGCCTCAAGCCTCAATATGTTGGCTCTTCCTCAATACTTCAGTCATGACGTTTCCTTCTCAGGGACTTCTTACACCATGCTCTTTCTACTCAGAAGCCTTTCACCTCCATTAACTCCTCTGTTGACTCTTTTTAAGAATTAGTTTTAGAGTCTGAGAGTCAAAGTCATCTCAAAGTTAACTTATGTAAAGCTCTGACCACTCAGCCTAAAAATGCATTGTGAGCAGACCAACATCAGAAACAAATTCAGTTATTGTGGTGGAGCGACTATATCCATGAACCCAGTGTTTGGGAATCAGGAGATTAATGCCTAGAAATGGGAAGGGAAATGAGAAAATAGTCTATGAAATCACTTCTTATAAGACCAGAGACTGGATCTAATTTAGATCCACAGAACTTTAGGCCTGAAGGGGGCCTTGGAAATTGCCCAGCCTAACGGGCCCCTGAAGATATTAATAATTCAAAAAATCTTAGTGGTTCATTTCCTTTTTTCTTTTTCCTAGAAAAAAATGACACATTCTGCCTTGCTAAAGCCAGCTTATCTAGCCCAATGTGAAATGTTGGGGCACTACATAAGTGGCAGAATCCACAGCGCCTGAATTGCAACAGAAAATCTCCACAGCAAAGCTTCCAACAAAGCCCGGGAGTCACTCTTGCGTCTACTGGACTCTTGCGTCTACTGGACTGGTTTAGGAGCAGAGGGGTTGGCCTTTAGGCCTCAGTGAATGCGACACGGAATTACTGTCACCTGGAAAGAGATCAACAAGGGAAGATAGAGAAGTAAGCCCTGAAAGCTTAGAAAGAAGAATTGACCAAGACATGTTTGCCAAACTCTAGACCAAAGGAGGTTGTTACACTCTGAGTCTCCGTATCTGAACAAGAAGAGAAATGTCTGCCGTCTCTCACTCCATCCATAGACCTAGGTAGCATAAAACCCTAGGCAACCAGCAGTAACGCTTCCCAACACCTGAGTTGTCAGTAACTGATTCCCTGGGCTGCTCCAAACCATGACCTTCTGTGTCATCTCAGAGAAGACTCAAAGGCCCAGATGCGCCCTTTGCAACCTGCTGAGAGATTCCATAGGATCATTCCCTGTGCCCTAGAGTCTCCGATCTCTTATCCCCAGGGCGGATTCACCGAGTCAGCAACCCCCCAGCGTGTACAGGAACCAGGTTTCACACAGTTGCTGTTTATGTGTATTTAGGAAGGCGCATGGACTTACATGGAGAATCAGAAACAATATAGAGACAGAGTGCTGGCACTGAGAGCTTGGTCCAGAAGGTTTCATTTCCACGTGGGGAATCATGTGGTAGGTTTTTCTTGTTTAGCTAATTAGAGGTATCTGTCATAATATAAACATCTACCTGTAGAACCAGGGAGTCATAAAGGGTTTGAAGTAGAATCTTTGCGATGTAAAAAGTGCCACTCAGCAATTAGAGTATATTTTTACAAGCTCTATTAAACCAGTTGTGGAAGCTAAGCCTGGAAAGCCAATTTTACATCCCTTCAGAAGTGCTCTCGTTTATTTGCCTAGGGGACAGCATTACTGCTCACAGTTTGCAGTATTTAATCTCCCTCTCCCTATCAAGCGCCTAAAACAAAATCATCAGCTTATCAGTGGCACTTTGAAAACCCAAGTACAGCTGGAAAGATTGGGAAGTCTGAATAAGAGGAAAGAAATCGATTCATTTCTCACTGCAGTATCTCGTAAACCCTTGATGGTGGGAAAAGCCAGTTCTGCACACCTATCGCGACCACGCCGAACATAGCATGCCCATCCCACGGCCTTGGCATTTGGTGAATCCTCATTAAGGAGCAAACAAAACATTCCAACATCATCTAGCACACGCACGCATTCTGAAATTGAAAGTGGTCGATGAAGGAAGACCTGGGGCGTACAGGACAGGAGTTCTAGAAGGGCCAATTTGCAATCACTGGAACAAGGCATTCCAGCTTTGTGTATGGCCACCTACCGACGTTCTGAAGAATGATTCTGCCTCGGGGAAGAGGCCACCCTGTGATTTTCGACAAGGGGACCTCTCTGCGGAGATGTAGGGAACTGCATGGGGGTGTTTCTTGTTTTGTTTGTTTGTTTTCGTTTTGTTGTCATGATGACTACAAGATACCTCTGGAATTTAGAGGCCATGGCCCCAAACACCCTGAAGGGTCCAGATCAGTCCTGCACAATGAAGTATTTAGCCTTGCCCCAAATGCTAAGAGCACCTCCATTGAGCACCGTCCAAGGCCCTGGGTGCAGCTCAGGTGAACCTCCAGGGGCCGTTCCCATGAATACTGATGCAAAGTTTAACTTCCTCCAAGCTTACTGGGAAAGAAAAAGAGAGAGAGAGATCGGATGCCAGAAAACACATCCACGCCTTCCTCTGGAAATGTAAACGATTTTTCTCTACCACGAAGGAAATCAATTTCTGAGATAAAGTTATTGGTGGAACTAGAAAAGTAACGGTAGAGAATTACTCCAACACTTCTTTCTTACTCAAAAATCCTGATGCTATAAAATGAGATTGTTCTAGATTTAAAAACAAAATCATGTTCTCCAAAGCATGTTGTAGCACAGTGTGTGTCCATCACAAACACTGAGTCACATACAAATGAATGAATGTTTTCTTTCGAAATTGTTAAAAGGCAGTGCTCCTCACTACAGTGACCTCACTTTGGGACGAGCCGCACAAGAGGCCAAATTTCGGAGGAAATGCCCTGCTCGCAGGTTTTAGAGTCCCTTCTTTCCCCCCTGCCCTTTTAGCAGCTAGGACTCCATTTCAAATGTACAAGGTTCTAAAAGCCACCGTGGACATCAAGAAATAAACAATGACACAAATGTGAAGTGCTAGCCTTTCCCAAGGGTATCTGTTCCAACAAAGATCAAATTCTTGAGCTAAAGTGAATTTCAGGCAGTGAGAATGATTTCAAATGACACCAGGGGCCTTTCCAGAGCTCTGAAATTCTTGCCACATAATCCATACTGACTTATTCTGCATCTCTACCCGAGAAGAAATACCTGACAGTGTCTTTACCAGGAGGCAAAAATGATGCCTTTCTTGCATCAAGGACCATGATGATCTAATAGAAGTGCCTGCAAAGCCCTTCAACTGAAAAAGGTGGCCACTTGCATGGAAACTCTCCATCTGCGTGTCAAGGTACACTGCACTACCCCCTGAAGGCTGGGTCCAAATCCTGTACATGGCTGTGGTTCTCAATCTTCTGGTATATGAGGATCTCTTCAAATGGGGGGGGGGGAAGGACCCCATGGCTGTACTTTTAGAATCTCTTGACTGAGACTATGCACAATGAGAAAACAAATAAAGACCTACCATGTATTTAAGGATAACATCAAATGATTTTGCATTTTATCCATCCCAATAGCACCTGTTTATATTTGAACACTGGTATATATGTACCAGGGTGAAATAATACTTTTTCATACTATGAAAAATGCTTGGAACACTTGTGGATTTTAAAACATTTCTTGGAGTCAACTCTGGAGTTGCTGGAGGTCTGTATTCTGGGACTGAGATAGATTCACGTCAAGGCTTTGTAGCAGCCAGGTAGATCCCAGACCCTCTTGGGTGGCCTCAAAAGTTGGTAATATTAAATTAATTCAGGGAACAGAAATTCAAATGAGCTCACAATTACATTTTTTATTAATAAGAACAATAGTTATCCCAATTGTTTTTTTACAATAAAAAATTAGGTCTACTCTATGCCTTTCTAGACATCCACTTGGTGCCATCATGGATTTTGCTCCTATCATTACCCGCTGATACTCTGATTGTAAAAGTAGGGGAAAATAGCATTTTTTAACATTTGAGAAGAAAGGGCACCCTTTGACAGCTCTTTCTCTTAATGCCCCCTGCTACTCAGCCATATGCATCATTTTCTCCCTGTGGGACTAGGTGGTTAATTATTCATCTCTTTTAGCTGGGTAAGTTGTTTTCATTCTAAAGGCAATACAGAGGAAGGGCTACAGGCATGTTGGAAAGTGTCACATTGGTAGCTGTAAGTACCAGGATTATACTGGTAAGAAAGGAAAAAGGAACCAAAGACAGCTTATCTGATGGCCAAGATTCTGAATTAGATGGATAACCCCAAAGTAATTTATGTTCTAAGAGTTATTAATACACTCTCCTGACTTCAGTATTTCAGGCTGATTGACAGTCTAGGTTTAAAAAACGACAACAACACCACTGTCTTTTCCTGCAAAAAAAAAAATCTTCATTGAGAATAGTGGAAAACTTGAGAGTATCTTATAATATCCTCTAATTCGTCACAAGAACATTAAAACAAAAAATGCCAGAAGGTTTGCACAAATCTTCAGAGTGTGCCGGTTTCCAAGAAAGCCCCGAAGCCACCAAGTACCTGCCAGCTTCTCATTCTTCTTCTTCTATTATGTGTGCTCCATTTCCTTGGATTCCTGCAGCCCAGGATCCTGAAACATACTCCACTTACTGTTGTGTGACTGAAGATAAGCATCGCCACGATGATACTTGCACAGCACCAATTCATTCTAATGGTTAAGCCTTGTTGACCGTTCAACACACAAACACACAGACACTAAGAGAAACTAACAATGGTGTTTGGCAAGTTATAATAGCACCATGCCAAAAATGATGCTGTATAAATAGTCACTGAGGTAGCACAGATCACATTCTACCAGCACTAAGCAATGAGGCCCTGCTGTGCTCCCGAGCAATGATGCACAGGCTCTCTTACTATTTCAGTCATGAGGAAGTTGAGGCAAGGGACATTCCCTCACAGTCTGGACGAGCCATCACCAAAGCCAGCGGAGTGAAAACAAGAACTTCCCACGTTCCTGCTCCGACTCTTTAAGTGGCTTACATATAAGGAAGCGAGTGTTTATTCTTCTAAATTCAGACTCAGAATGAAAGAAAGGGTATAAAGGGAAGACTGTCGGACACTCACGGTGGAGCTGACAATTTAAAGTTAATGTTGTACAACCTGCTGAATCCATGTGATCATTAATTCACACACCTCAGCAGTAGGTGTGACAGCCACTGTGCCCAGAGGCTCAGTCATGCCTCAGCACTATCCCAGTAATTGTCTCTCGATAAAAGACATGCAGCCTATGCAGCCTGGCCCATAAATGTCGCCGCCATCGCCGGCATGAGGCGGGCCAGTAGGTCCACAGGTCCTGTGGGGATGACAGGAGAGAACACATTTCTGGAACTCTTCACCCGCACTGACGGGTGCCCTTTCAAGACCGTAACACTGCAGCGGATGGACTGTGAAGCTTTCCATCCGACAGCATAGCATTTAATCCTTTCCCAACGATACCGGTTTAGATTCCAGGGCTCTTCAGCAGCTCAAATTATAATGTAGCCAGTGGTAGGAAGTTACAACTGTTTATTCATAAATGTCATACTGGGCTTTGCCTTTTTTCCCTTTTTTTTTTTTTTGTTTAATTTAAAACACATAGAAAAGGAACAGCTCATCTCTTGTGTGAAGAGTACAGCATTTGCCTGACAAGAAATCGGAGACTTCTCAGCCTTGACTTGCATAAAGAGAGCCCCGCTGAGCTCCCGAACATGGCATGTCTAACACACTGTGAAGTGCACACCGCAGATGAACATTAGCTCTGAAAAATCATCAACTACCGCACTTTGTAAGATGGCTTGTTTGCCTTTGAACGACTCTGGCAGGGTCTTCTGACCCAAGATAGACTGGAAAACATAAAATCTGTATGCCACTCTACTTATTCAGAACACACTTACCCACAGAACATTAAAATTAACATTAAAATCAAAACTACAATGAATATGTCATTCTGGACCCTGATGCTCAGTATGCTTATCAGAAACAATAGAACTGATTAATTTTAGATTAGAAATACTGTCAGAGAAAACAAAGCCAGAGAGAATTATTAAAGAGTATGTCAAAACCACACTGACAGACCACACAAAGTGGAACCATGTGGCTAGAATTTAAGCAAGACGACAGAATGGTAACGATAGGAAAGGAAGGTGGGGAAGAGAGATCATCTGGTTCAAAGTGTAGAGGACTGTGCTCCTGAGAACAAAGCCGACGTTGTTTATTTCTGCAAAGACCTAGCAAAGGAGCAATCCTGAGATTTACACGCATGATCACTGGCGAGAAACTATAAAACTCAAAAAAATAATTTATTCTCAGAACCCTAAACCCAACGACTAACACAGTAAATAGATTCCATCATCTCTCCACTGTTGGTGGTGAGGCCACATACTCTACATCCCTCTGATTTCGGATGGAGAATATTGCAAAAGAGCCCAAGTCCGCCTCAGTCCCTCCAGCCTTACGTTCCATTACTTCTGGGCAATTTGTACTTTCTCTTTCTTTTCTTGTTTTCTTTTTGGTATTACTTGAAATGCTGCAACTTGCAAAACAACACTATTCTTATAAAGTAGCCAATTCTGTACCCCTCACTCTGCAAGTGAGAACCCAAAGGCTGGGGGTTCCAGAGGCATAAAGAGACAAATATACATAGACTTTCTGCTTTCCTTCCTTCCTGCTTTTGCACATTGGCTTTGCCTCCAAAGGAGAACTCAAGATGTACAAAGGCCCCTGCATATTCTACTAGACCCCTAGAGAAACCACTGCAGTATAACCTATGAACCACAGCCAACAGTTCCAACTTGTGTTAGACTCTCCTTGGAGTGGCCATGGGGCCAATTCAGATGCAGGCAAATGAAATCCTCACTGAGTAGCTCCTGTGTGCTGGGCCTGATGTCACCCAACAACCCAGCTAAAATCAGCCAGAGCACCAGGGCTTGGTTGAAATGGTAACTTGGAGTCACTTAAACTTGACTAGTACCAAGGTGTTTCTAGTTTTGGTTTCACAGCCAATGACATGAAAAAATGAGTTGGATTTTATTATTATTATTTTTAATGTTTATTTATTTTCTAAGAGATGGAGAGACAGAGTGTGAGTAGGGACGGGGCAGAGAGAGATGGGAAGATACAGAATCCGAAGCAGGCTCCAGGCTCTGAGCTGTCAGCACAGAGCCCAATGCGGGGCTCGAACCCACCAGCTGTGAGATCAGAACCTGGGCCAAGGTCTGACGCTTAACTGACTGAGCCACCCAGGTGCACCCAAATGTGTTGTATTTTAACTAATCTGTTCAGAACAGGTAGGCTGTGCTGAGGTATGTTTTTGTTTTCTTGTTAACTGTGATATCTTTTACACTGAGTATGTCTTCATCTTCTTCCGAGATAATATAATTTTTACCACAAATTGGTTTGAAGTAGAAATATCAACCACCACAGAGTAAGATTTTTATTTGTACCAATATAACCTTAAAAAAAAATTCTCGAGCTAGGGTACCATGCTGTATTTATTTATATTTTTTGAATGAATAGTTATATGTCACTGTCAATTCTTTTAGCATAATGGCAGTTCTAACATTCATATTTACCACCAAAAAAGAGTTACGTTATGTTTATTATTTCTTAGCACTAGGCCATTTTATTACAGTTCCCTGGTCAACAAATGATCTCAAAAATATCCTAAGTGCTCTTTTAATTTTTAAAAATTTGCTTTATGAAAGGTAAGTGTATTTTCCAAAACAAAAACAATTTGTTGAGAAAAACTCTATTGTTTTACATTTTTGCAAAATTTTATTATCTGTCTTAATGAAAGACAGCTGAATGGTCATACCTACTGCATTGAATCTGCTTTGATATGTTAATTTACTCGAAGTCTATGAAGAAAATGCACATAGGTATGCATCTGAAGAATGAAAGCTATTTTCTAAAATTTTTTTAATGTTTATTTATGAGAGAAGGAGAGAGAGAGAGAGAGCATGAGCAGGGGAGGGGCAGAGAGAGAAGGAGACACAGAATCCAAAGCAGGCTCTAGGCTCTGAGCTGTCATCACAGAGCCAGACTGGGGGCTCCAACCCACAAATTCTGAGATCATGACCTGAGCCCAAGTCAGATGCCTAACCGACTGAGCCACTCAGGTGCCCCAAGAAAAGCTTTTTTAATTTTTTTTAAAACAGTTGTAATAATAAAGATCTGAAACAGTGTCAATGAACTTTTTGTACTCTGTTATATTAAAATCCATTGGTCCCTCTTTCACTCTGAATAGATCTTTTAAGAATAGATCTTTTGGTCCCCCTTTTCACTTTGAAAAGATCTTTTAACATCTACTTAAAAGATATTATAAATGTTGTTATAGATGTTATAAATGATGTTATAAAACCATGAATACATTGGTCACTTAGAAAAACATTAGTGCTTTGAGTTATGTCGATCTTCCAAATGATGACACCTTTCATTATGCAATACCAAAAAGTCACATTTGTTAATATCACCACTAATCTGATGGGAAAAGTCTTTAAGTACTGATGCTGTCCGTCAGAGTGGTAGACCGAAGAATTCTAATTTTCACATGAAAACTCAAATTTAGCATTAGAAACAATTACTGTCAGTAGTTTTCCTTTTTTTTTTCTCTCTCTCTCTCAAGGTTTTGCCCATCTATTGTTTTGTCATTCATTTTATTTTCAAAACTTGTCCCAACTTTATTGAGCCATCATTAAGATACAACATATGCAAGTTTAAGGTATACAATAAGATGACAAGATACATGTATATATTGCAAAATGATTACCACAATAAGGTTAGTTAATATTTCTATCCCTTCATATAATGATGACTGCGTGCCTGAGTGTATATGTAATATGGTGATAACATTTAAGGTCTACCTCCTTAAACACAGTCAAGCACCTAAGCACTCATCTTTTTTATCTTTGCTAATCTCTTTTCCTTGACCTAAAGTAGGCTTTGCCTTCCATCGTCTTCATAGATGAATCTCACCAATTCATAGAGACACTGCTTAAATTCTATTTATTCTAGGATGCGTTCCCTAACCATTTCACCAAGTGTATTTTTCTCTTCACCAGTTATTATCAGGCTTAAGCATACACTATATTTTCTTTGTTACAACTTTCTGTTCTTTGTTGTAGAAAATTTGGAAAATTCGGAATAGCTCTAAAAACAAGCGGACATTATTACCCAAAGTTGCAATCCAGAAGGTTAGAACACCTCAATAAGCATATTTGTAAATGCCCATTTCATCCTTAATCTCTCTAAAATGAAAGGATTTTAATCCATTGCAATTTGTTAGAAATAGAACAGTATTTTATCATTTCACTTTGCATTTCTTTCATTACTAGTGAGGTTGAAGAATTTCTATGTTACTATTGACTCTTGGCTTTTTGGGGGACAATACTAGCTTAAGGCCTTTGCTTATATCCCTGGGAACGTCACATTTTATTATTAATGTTAACAGTAATTTTTGTAGAACTCCTGGGGCACCTGGGTGGCTCAGTTAGTTGAGTGTCTGAGCTCAGGTCATGATCCCAGGGTTGTGGGATCAAACCCATGTCAAGCCTGTGTTGAGCGTGGAACCTGCCTGGGTTTCTCTCTCTCACTCCCTCTGCCCTTCTTCCCCGCTTGCACGCTCTCTTTCTCTCTCTCTAAAAAATACACACACAGACACACACACACACACACACACACACACACACACATTAAATATTTGTAGAACTCTATATGTATTATGGAAATAATCTTTCTCCCTCTCCCCTTCTCCCTCTCTTTCCATATATATGTGACACATATTTTGTAATTTTGTATGTTTCATAAAATTGTTATAAAAATTGCTTTATTGTTAAAGTATGAAATATTTAATATAATCTGTTTGAAAATAAATTGAGACTCTTAGTATGATGGTGGGTTGTGTTGCAAGAAATCTTTCCTCAGAAAACTACTTAGTAAACCTTCTTTTAAAAAGCAGCAAGTCAAAGATTAAAAAGAAGAATAAGCAAGCAACACCAAAGGAAAAAATATCTGAATCACAGCAATGTAGAAGACAGTGAATTTCTTGGAGTCAAATCTAAAATTGACCATCTCCAAGATGTATAAAATTAAAGTATAGTAAGATTGAAATATCTTACAAGGAGATAAGTAGATTAGAAAAATATGACTTGCAATATATTATTAATAAGAATTTAAAGTCAAAACAATTAAAGACAACATATACTTTAAAAATCCAGTACTAAAGACACGAAATAATGAAGAAAACATGAAAGAGGTTGAAACATCTGAAAAGTGGAGATTAGGATTCCATATGCAATAATAATAATTTTGGAAAAATGTGTATTGATGTGGTTGATTGAATATTTCATAACTGAGAAAGAAGTCAGACTTGAAATAGCATCTTTGATTCTTATGTATAACAATCAGAAACTGAATCCAACTCAGAGCCTCATTTCAAAGAAATAATACAAAGAAAGAACAGTACTCTATATGCTTCTAAAAAATAAAAAAAAATGTAGATAAACTGTTATGAAATATATATATCAGACTTTTTGGTGTTTCTCTAGAAAAAGCATAAGCATAAAAATAGAAAAGCAACATCTACTCGAATCTACAGTATTATTAGTGTTCTTTCATGTATGAAAGCAAGACATTCTTATGCTTTGAAAGACCTAGAAAATTCACTACATAAAAAGATCTACTCCAATATCTGCTGGAGAATCTTTACCAGGCATTATACTGATTACCAGAGACTACACTACTAATTGAAAACATAAGTAAATATGAACTCTGCAGATTAATGCTAATGATATTATTCAATTTAAAGAAGTGTTAAATCCAGATTAAATAAGGGTGGAAGCAGATCCAGGAGAAGAGTGGCATATGAAGCCAAAAGGGAGAAAATTATTTATCATTTACAAAACAAGAAGACTGCATAGAATCCAGAACACTGTAGAGTATTCTAAAATAGGCACTGATTAAACATTGAGTGATAAACTTTACACTTAGAGAAGAAAACATGGCAAATTCCACATGAAAATAAAAAGAAGAGCAAAGAGAAATCTTAAATTACAAAAAAAAGTGGTGGAAATGCAAAGCTAGAGAAGTAGGAGATAAAAAATAGAAATTATCACATTAAGCATGAAACTGTCTCCCTCACCTCATGTAAAAGGCAGAGATTCTCAGATTGCATTGAAAAATTCAACAATTGTCTGCTTACAAAGCAATATGTCATTAAATGGCTAAAAATAAAATATTCAACCAAGATCTATCAATCAAATCTGAACAAAAGAAGCATGTGGTTGGTAATATTAGCCAAAGTAGGACTGAAGGCAGTAAGTATGACATTAGATTAAAGAAGATTATCATACCATTATAGAAGACAATCAATCATAAGAAAATCATAACATCGTATTTCCATCCACCAAATATGATGGTTTAACACTTTTTTATTTTTACATTATCAAGTCATATTATGAGCCAGGCACTATACTAAGCACTGTGAATACAGATGTGAATAAGACCCATTTCTTTCCCTAAAAATGTCACAATCTAAGAGAGAAGAAGGCTTCTACACAGAAAACTGTAGTAACATTTGCTAAGTGCAATAATGGAAACATTAAGCATATGCAAGGTAAAGACCTAGTGTAGAGAAGGCAGTGCTTTAAATCATGGCATGAGGACAGGAGGCAGCATTAGACAGGATCATAGATGAGGATGTTGGGAGAGTACTCTAGGGGATAATAAACACTTTTTAGGTCAAGTAGGAGGCCAAAGGGGAGACGCTGCAGGCAGAGAGAAGAAACAGTGTCAAAGCACAGAGCATAGAACTCAGAACAGCTCAGGGTCTAGCAGTTGTGGAGTGCACAGGGTAAGAAGAAGAATGGTCGAAATGGGGCTGGAAGGCAAAAAGGGACAGAGTATGAACAGACAAATCAGGTAAGCAAGCTTAAGCGGCCTAAAGTCTATTCTGGGAGGAACTGGGAGTCTAGGACCGGTTTTGCCCAGGAAATAATGTTAAGTTGAGTTTGTATGTCGATGGTGAACCCTCACGTGAATGTTGGGAATGGACTGAGCTTGGGATGAGATTGGAGGTGGGAAGGCCATGGAAGTGAGTGAGGTTCCCAGCAATGGCGCAGAGAGGACAATACAGATTTGAGTGCTACACTGATGTCACAAAACTGACAACACTTGATGTCAGATGAAGGGGCAACGCCCTGTTTTTCTTGCTTATACAAGTGGAGTAATTGAGCAGCAGAAAGAAAGAGACTGAGGAAAGTAGGTTTGGAGAAGGCAACGGGTTTAGTCTGGAACATCCTGAGTTGAAAGTCCTGGTGGGAATCCAGGACTTTCCACTAGAGACATCAGAGGCTGTCACTGAGAAGCAAAGCAAAGCCATTCAGGCATAGCAGGGATAAAACTCATAGGAATGAGTTAGGAAGGGTGGAGAGTGCCCGTGGTTGGAAGGGGTGAGCCGAGGAAGAGACAAAAGAAGAAACAATGTTCAGAGAAGCAGGAAGTCAGAAGGAAGAGGGGGCATGCAAATCAGGGGGATAGAGACTTCCCTGGTGCAAGAGTCGATAGCGTCAAATTCCACAGGAGGCAAAAAATTGCTACCCATCTGCCAGCAAACACATCAGCAAAAACTGAGATAACACAGAATGGATAAATACACAGTATAAAAAAAATGAAGCTCTCTCAATTGGGAAATAAGCCTATATCCTAAAATATTTTTATATATTGGAAACTCAGCAAATATAAAAATCAGAAATTCCACGTGAATTTCAGTGAAGTCAATTAAAAAATGAATGCCTTTAAGCATCAGCAAAACAAACAAACAAACAAAAATAGAAAAAAAAAAAAAACCTTAAAATGTTTAAGATCCATGCTCCCAAACAGTAATTTGGCCAGGATAGAAATAAACTTACCTTAGAAATAATACTAATGGGGGGTGCCTGGGTGGCTCAGTCGGTTAAGCATCCGACTTCAGCTCAGGTCATGATCTCGCGGTCCGTGAGTTCAAGCCCCACATCGGGCTCTGTGCTGACAGCTCAGAGCCTGGAGCCTGTTTCGGATTCTGTGTCTCCCTCTCTCTCTGACCCTCCCCCATTCATGCTCTGTCTCTCTCTGTCTCAAAAATAAATAAATGTTAAACAAAATTAAAAAAAAAAGAAATAATACTAATGGGAAGACTATATACTACATAATGGTTAAAGTAGTACACAGAGAGGCATTCATAATTTTAAATGTTTCTAGTACTTAACAAGGAAAAGAAGAAATTAACAAAATAATAGATCTTAAGATCTTGGTTAGGAAAAAAAAATAAAGAAAGGAAATAATAAAGATGAAAGGGGCAGTAAATGTATTAGAAAGCACTAAAAATCAGGATAATGTAAACAAAGAGTTGGCCCATTAAAGAGCCTAATAAAACAGACAAATCTCAGGCAAATTTAAGTTATTTATTTATCTATGTTTTTCTAAAGAGGAAAAACCTATAAACAAGGAAAATTGGTACAGGGGAACAGTGCAAGAGTCACAGTAAAAAATTTACTGATAAGTATAGAGAAAATTTTTAACCTGATGATGAACAATCAAAGCTAATGAATTAAAAAATGCTTGTTTTAAATAATGATTTATCATTTTTTATCTATCAAAATAAACAGTATTGGCCACATTTTATAGTTAAGAAAACTGACACTCAGGACAATTAAGTTCAAACACTTAACTCTAAGTGTTAGAGACCATATTTGTGCCCAGGTCTTTTGGACATCATACCTTTGCTGTTTCTCCTACACCACTCGGTCTACCATATCTGCGTCAGTCTGTTCCATCCTGGGATGTCCCACAAACCAGAATCTTAAAGTCCAAAAGTCGTCCACAGTCCACCATTTCCCTCATCCCCTCCTGGCATCTAGTTACACTCTGTTTCATTGATGCACCCACATTCTGCTCCTACAGCCTCAGACTCCCTCCTTGCTCCCTGTGGGATCCTGCGTGTGTCCACTACAACTTCTCTCTCCATTTAGAGAGAGGAGAGAGGGGAGAGGGAGAGGGAGAGGGAGAGGGAGAGGGAGAGGGAGAGGGAGAGGGAGGGAGGGAGGGAGGGAGAGAGGGAGAGGGAGAGGGAGAGGGAGAGGGAGAGGGAGAGGGAGAG
>NW_026057576.1:63075983-63106758 GCF_023721935.1 Panthera uncia | reverse complement strand
GAGAGGGAGAGGGAGAGGGAGAGGGAGAGGGAGAGGGAGAGGGAGAGAGAGAGAGAAAGAAACCACTCATTTCTCTGCACTGAAGCCGGCTTAGTCCCTTCTTCAGGCTGCTATGCATACCAGTGCTTGAGTCCCCAGTGTTGAGCACCAATATTTTATTGACAAATTCATGTCATTTGTTTGCACCCATTTCTTCAGCCTGTTGAAAGCACTTGAAGATTGATTCTGTCACCTGTATATTAATTTTCTCCAAACCTGCTATCATTAGCAAATTTGATGAGCATGCTTCCTGTCGTCATGCAGATCTTTGATTAAAGTGATGAACTAGAAAACATGGCCAAAAACAGCACCCAGAGGAATGACATTGGACGTCAACCTCTACGCTGATATCAATGCATTAATCAAGCACCAGGGTACAACTGCAGTCAGCCACAAATCCACTTGTCTGTCCTGTCATCTGGCCCACATTTATCCATCTTATTCACAGCGTTATCATGAGATACTTGAAAAATGTTTGCCAAATTCCAATTACACGATGTCTGTAACCTTTCCTGGAAGCACAACACAAACAGAACAAGGCAGATTACTAATTAAGGAATCTTTATTTTAGACCCAGTTTTCCCCAACTCTTTACCTGGCAATGAACTACAGGAGGTATCTGCTCATTTTAAAAGACCATCAAAACAGAAGCAAGTTCAGCATGGTATGAGTTAAACTCAATCATCTTTATATTTATTTATTTGTTTTTTCATTTATTTTGAGAAAGAAAGAGAGAGAGCGAGCGCGGGCGCACATGCTTGCACAAGCTGGGGAGGGGCAGAGGAAGAGGGAGAAAGAAAATCCCAAGCAGGCTCCACACCCAGGATGGAGCCCAATGTGGGGATGTGGGGCTCGATCTCACGACCCCAAGATCATAACCCGAGCCAAAATCAAGAGTCAGAGGCTTAACAGACTGTGCCACCAGGGGCTCTAATCATCTTTATATTTAAATGAACCTCATTTGGCACATTTTGGTGAAATCGTATTATCTCCACATTCCTCCCACACTGAGATATTCACATTCTAAATTACCAGTTTCAAGACAAATCTCCACAAATAGAAGCATCGACATCACAAAGTATTTTTTATTTCAAATGTCAAAATTAGTACATACTCTTCCTTCTAAAACAGTCAGTAGAATGTAGTCTAGGACTTATAGAGGGTCAATTAATACCGGATATGACTAATCAAGCAGTTCTCAACACAATTGACATGTAATATTCTTTTCTGCAATTGCATTATATACATACACACATTATATACATATATACATACACACATACGCATTATATATATGTATGTATATAATGAAAACAAAAACATATATATACATATATATAATGTATATATGTAATGAAACAAAACACACACACACACACACATATATATATACATAAACATACACATATACATATACATATACATATACATATACATAGAAAATGTTTCATTTTGCTGGCTATTTTTTATTGGCATTAAAATACCAGCAGAGAAAATATCATCCTTTTTACATAGTGGAAATTACAGCATGTGGAGGAATCACAACTTGAGGGAAATGATGTAAGATGAGAGACAATTAGCCAGAGAATTTGGAGAACTAAAAAAGTCTGTAATAAACCAATGACAGGGGCGCCTGGGTGGCTCAGTCAGTTGAGCATCTGACTCTTGATTTTGGCTCAGGTCATGTTCTCACAGTTCTTAAGATCAAGCCCCGCTTCAGGCTCCATGCTGATAGTGCTGACTCTACTTGGGATTCTCTATCCCCTCCCTCTCTACTCCTTCCCTGTTCTCTCTCTCTTTTTGTCTCTCTCTCTCAAAATAAATAAACATTAAAAAAAAACATAGTGAGAGTTCAACATACGGATTATACTGTCTAACACCACACATAGGTCAAGCAGATTAAGAGTGTAAAGAGAGAGCATGGATTAGTTTATGGAGAAAATTAAAACTAATAGTAAAAAGACACAAATGACCCTGGGTTTTATTTCCTTTCTTTATCCATCATTAACATTGTTTCTACAAGAGAGTACAGGCATGGAGATATTGTAGAAACTAAAGACAGATGTAGGGAGATGAATAGAGAGTACAAGTTAAGCTCTGTGGGGCTATACCGTCTATCCTTCAAAGCGGTTCATCAAATCTCAAAGTTTGCAAGAGAAGTAATGACAACAAGCATATACGAAATGGGGGTGTGGAGAAGGGGTGGCAGCATTCTAACAAGGATGAAATAACATGCTCTCTGGCTCCATGTCTTGTTGTGGAGATTAAGAACATTCCGGAAGAGTATCTACATGGTATACATATTCAGGCAAAGTGAGAAAAAAAATTTATAATATATTGTGTATATTAAATATTTGGCTTCCTAAGTAATTATAAGATAAATAACTTCAAATTCCACTTCTAAATTAAAAAAAAAAAAACTAATAAAAAAGTTGCTTATTGCTTTCCCAGTACCAGTCATGTTACAAGCATGATTTTCTCCTTTAAAAGAAAAGAGGTTTTTGGGGTGCTTGGATGGCTCAGCCAGTTAAGTGTCTGACTTCAGCTCAGGTCATGATCTCGTGGTCTGTGGGTTCGAGCCCTGCATCGGGCTCTGTGCTGACAGCTCAGAGCCTGGAGTCTGCTCTGGGTTCTGTGTCTCCCTCTCTCTCTCTGCCCCTCCCCCACTCACCTTCTGTTTCTATCTCTCAAAAATAAACATTAAAAAAAAATAAAAATAATAAAAGAAATCGTTTTTCACATGAAATAAATGACCTTTTGAAGCTCTGTCTTGAAATTTGCCACAACATCCCAGGTTGTAAGTGGGACTGTGAAGTTTTCAGCTCTGCATTAACTACTTTTGGAGTTGAATTTATTTTTCAATCACTTTAGATCTTTGTTCTTTGGAATTAGTACTAAATTCATCTAATCTATCTTGCAACCTGAACTGTCATTTGCTTTCTACTAAAAGCTTGGAAATATGATCAGGAGATTTTATCTCATAAAGGATTTGCATTGTTTAGCAAATGTGATACCATCAGAGTACAACAAAGCAATTGTAATATTAAACTGTTTATCAATTTCAGCCCCACTTATCATTCTGAACATGTTATGAATTCCTCCTAGCAAAGAGCTGCCTTAACTCTGGCCTAATTACAGAATGCTGCTTCTTGACCTTGACTTTCTTTCAGTCTTTATCCTTAATTGCTGCACAGTGTTTTAGAAAATACTTGTCTACAGAATTAGATTCTGACATTTGAAATGTTTATAAAGTAAGTAATTTAGTTTCAGCTACATGTTTAGTTTAGGTGGCTACTTTTTTACATACCCTAATCTGGCCTCATTTTCCTGCACAAGTGTTGCTTAGAACATTTCATTTAAAATGTACATCCAGGATAAATTATAAATATAATTCAAACTAGACCGTGGCAGTATAGAATGATGTCCCATTGCTGTAGCCTTCTCTATAAGCTTATATATTTTAAAAAGCTTTACGACTGCCTTAATGATTATTGAACACAACCGAACAACTTATGTCACCTGCAACTTGAAGGGGACAGTGAAAGCCCCAAATTGAGGGTAATATCATAATTCAGCTCCTCTCCTTTACGTCTTTAGTTCAAATTCAGTGAGTCGTCCCTGTGGTCCCATAATTGCAAATTTCCTCTCCCCACATTCCCCATCTCCCTCCTCATTTTATTTTTCTTCATAGTATTTCTCATCATCTACCAAACCACTCATTTATTTGGTTTACTCTCTGACTTCACTCACCACACCTCCATGAGATTATCAACTCCATGCAGACCACGTAGACTGGCACTGCTCTATGGGTTTCGATCCCTGGTGTGGGCCTAGAACCTGGATGAGTGCCTGGCACATAGCAGGCAGTCAATAAACATTTGAAGGATTAATCAATAGGCACTATGATGAGTACTTTCTGAGCTTTAAGAGATGCAGTAACAACTATCAACTATTCCCTTTTCTACAGTTCAGTTGTAATTCTCAAGGGCATATTAGGGAAGGCATCTGCATTATGCTTATGAGAGGAGAAAACTCATCACCTAATTAATTTGCTTCTCTCATCTGTTGTCCATTGTGAAGTCCTTATCAATTTTTCCATGCAGTTATGCACATTTCAAATAACAGGAAAGACACCTGGACCATATCTTTCCCACACCTGGTTGTCTACAGGGGATTGCCAATAGCAGTGTCTTTTTGCCCCACCCTGGTTCTGACTTGCAGATTGGGCAACTGGCCAGGATGTCATTGTATCTCTAGCGAAAACCACTGCTGGTATCTACCTTGGATTACAGATATAGAGATAAGGGGTGTGTGTGTATCTGCGTGTATGTGTGTGTGTATGTCTATAGTCGTAATATGTATTTAATATATGTATATAAAATGGCACAGTTGAAGAGTTTAAAGTAGAAGGTGTTTAAGGAGTTTAAAGGAGGTGGAGGATGGGGAAGAAATGAGCACAGTTCTTTGGTATGGAGCTATCAGAATCCCTAGAGTCCAAATTTGTTTTTCTTTCTTTCAAACTCTTCAGTCCATAACTGAGATTTTGATAAGACTCCTCACAAGGAATGCTCTATCTTCCCTCCTATCGTCCTTCCCTACTCCACCTCTTTATCTTTGAGAATCTTTGTGTATAATGGGAAGTGATGATAGTAATAATCACCATGAGAATTGCATATAGAATAAAAAACATGCCGACAACCTTTTAGGCTCTGTTTGAAAGACATTTCTAATTAAATATGTGGCATGCTTAGGATATGGATTCTAATTTTGTTTTAAAAATAATATGAGAGGCTGTAGTTTCAAAAGACTTAGAAGTCATGGGACACCAACGTAGGGAGAGAAACAGTCACACAATGACCCAAATCACTCTTCTCTAGTCACTGTGCTTATAGAAAACTTGGATGCTCAGTCTACAAAGCCAGACCAAATACCACTATGCTGAGAGTCTCCATTTATTATGAATCAAGAATATTCAGTTCATCGGTAGGAGCTTGAGAAACTATATGGTGGTGGTGGTGGTGATGATGACGATGATGATGATGATGATGATAAGGTACATAGTCACTCAGACATTCCATCAGTCACGAATATTTACCCAAAGACTTCCATTTGGCAGGCTTCGAGCCATATTACATGCACCACTAGCATATCCCTTAATTTAGATTGTATTGTGTTGGTATTTGCAACGGTAAAAGTAGGAAATGGTTATCATAGGGGACAGCAAGTTCTTTGTTAGGATGGTAAAGAGGACTACTGTGTGGCATCGATTATAGACGTCTTTAGTCTGAAGATACGGGAGGTTGGAGGGGCATGACTTCAGTGTTCAGGGCCACGAGCATTGAGATGAAGAAGAAAAAGTTGATCTCTAATCATTAATAGATGAAAAAGCTTCACTCACAGATGGCTATTAGCCTCATCAAATGCCCTGAGAAGACATCCAGAAATAAGAATAATGCTTTGCCAGAGCTGTTTTCTAGACAGCGCATAGTGCTACCAATCGACATTTTTATAAAACAGAAACATTTCTAAAAATAGTAATATATTAATTCACATATTTTAAGAAATAATGCCTTCACTAAGTTGTTAAAAATATTTTTTCCTGGGGCGCCTGGGTGGCTCAGTCGGTTGAGCGTCCGACTTCAGCTCAGGTCACGATCTCGCGATCTCGCAGTCCGTGAGTTCGAGCCCCTCATCGGGCTCTGGGCTGATGGCTCAGAGCCTGGAGCCTGCTTCCAATTCTGTGTCTCCCCCTCTCTCTGCTCCTCCCCTGTTCATGCTCTGTCTCTCTCTCTGTCTCAAAAATAAATAAACGTTAAAAAAAATTTTTTTTAAAATATTTTTTCCAAAATATGGTATTCACCCTTATCTTCTTTTATTAACAAGAGATTTCTTGAATCTCTCAAGTCTTAGCAAAAATGAGTAAACAGATGTAAAACAATCTAATTATTTTAATAATTAATATGTTATTTATATAATATATAATATTTAATAATATGTAATACAATTATATATTATATATAATATTTATATAATAAATAATTAATATATTTACATTGTTTTGTAAATAATTTAATTAAATTGCATTCGCTAGAAATAAGAAAAAGAAGTTTTCAACTCTGCATTCCTTTTGCTGTGTTTTACTGACTTTCAACTATTTTCTGAAAAGGAGGATGGTGTTGCTGTTATTTACTCTAAGTATTTTTGAGAATAGGAGCTATGCTTAAGTACCTCAGAAGATTAGAAAATAGGGCACAGGTGTAGGAAAAATTTCATGCACTTTCATCCAATTCTTATTTAAATGAGTAATAGGGCTTCACATTTTAAAGGTCCTCTAAGGCCACTAAAAATCTCTTATGAGAAAATTTTCGTCTTCTGGCTTGGAAGAAATCCATCTTGACCAGGATCTTAGTTTCTACAAATAGTTGTTTGTTCCATTTTTGCATGCCAGTCATAATGCCATGACCAAAGCAACAAATGCAGGACACTTTGAAAAACATGTTCAAAGTAAACAGTGAAAAGAAAAGGGACCAAAAAAAAAAACAAAAAAAAAAAAAACCACAACTAAGGTTTTAGGAAGAGCAGAAGTCAGGTTTATGAAAAATGCCAATGACGACACCTTGGAAAATGAAGAATTGTTCTATCTGGCTCAGTTCCTCATTCCATTTACCTTTGCTTTCTCAGAAAACTAGACAAATTTCAATAGCAAATGTGCCTTTCCAGGTTTAGCTAACAGAAATGGACACTTCCCAAACTATGAGTCCTTTAAACATAGATCAGAGTAAACAAGATTCTTAAGGATGCATTTTTGTGAATATCATGATCTCACAGATGCGGGTATCTGCCATCCAAGAAATAAATGGAAAGGTTTAAATTTCTTGCTATAAACACTAAACAGTATCCACTATCTCCCTATGCAAATACTTTTTTCTTCCACTGGTAAATGCATCAAATTCATTTGCAGTGCCAAATTATAGCATAACGCTGTGTTTATGCATCACACATTCTCGTTGAAAGAATTAATTCATATATTACATTTTCTTGATTATGCCTGATACATATTATTGAGGCTGAGAAATCTGTAGTTATTATGTAAAAATGAAGACAGAAAATGCCACATCTCCCTCACCCCTATCAATTACCTGTTATTTAGACTGTTTTCTAATCAATATTCTATTCATCGCTATCATTAAAGAGCAGTGGCATGCATTATCTTGAACTGAAAATTATATCATTGCGTATTAAAAATAGATGTATGTATATGGCGATGAGACACAGTAGCAATCCTATTACTCAGGGTTCAAAGATGTCAGTGTTGCTGTCACACATATTTAGGAGATTACAAATTGCTGAAAAAGTTTCCCACAGATTTCAAGTTTTGATATGTGGTTATTTTGAAATTCCTCACATTTATCTCTAGTTTCAAGGGAGTTTTCAGCCTCCTAGAGGTCTGGTTATATCCATTTACGTGTGGCTGGGTCCCTGAGAGGCTTCAATAAATAATTTGGTATGTGTCTTTTTTTTGGCATAGAGAGATGATAGAGTTCTACATCCAAATACAGTCTTGCAGCAGAGAATGCCAAGAGCTCGGCACTCCTGTTCCATTTAAATCCATTTCAGAATGCACACATTTTCCTTTTACTATTCATTTTAAGGTAACTTTGGAGTTTCAGAGAAGGTATAGGCAGTCGCCTCTATAGGCAAGAGAAACAAGATCCCGGAGTGAGCCATTTAATTTCTGGTAAAAGATTGGCTACTATTCAGAAGTAATTAGCCAAAAAGTACCTAGAAACACCCAGTAGATGTAGAAGTGGATCAGATCCAGCAGACAAGCAGTAGAGAGTGTGCACCGTTCAAGTCCAGCCATCTACATAAGCTGTGATACAGGTGCCAGGGAGTCCTCCTAATGGTAGTGATTATTATTTTATTTTCCAAAACCGACCAAGCATTCAACCTGAAACGGGAAGGGCAAAGTGGGAATGTGCCTAGCTTCTCAGGTATATCAAGTTCACCATGAACCTGGTAAAAGTTAATCACAGCGGAGTTATCTTTCCTTTGTCATTCTCTGCGCATGCACGGTGTTCTACCTCCCACGGATCTTTGCTGTTTTGATGCAGAAACATGCATGCATGGAGTATCTCAGTGTTTTCCCTTGAATTCTTGTGATCAGCTCCTTACTTTTTACTTTATCGTAGAAAATATACAAAAGTGAATGTTTTTATTAAAGCACAAGTCACTATCACCCATTGGCATTTGTTGGTAAAAGAAAAATATACATACACTCATAAACAAAACGTGCCAAGAGAAAGACTATATATTCATCTTAATTTCAGGATAAAATTTTGGGACTACCCATTGTATATGTTACTGGAAAAATCATTTGAACTCTGGGCTAATGTAATTTAATGCTTTATTTATTGATTATCTGCTATAATTCGGGAAGATTTCAAATGGCCTATAACCCATTTCAACCACTGCTAATTATCAGTTTGCATTGTTTCGCTTTGTAAGTCTTACTGCTGTTTATTTGGTTTTTGCAGAGGAAGAATAAGAAAGGGAAACATTTGTGATTTCAGTAATCAGGCAAATGGTTGTTTTTAAAAAGGTTCATTATATCCAAAACTAATTTTCATGTGCCCATTTCGGGATGTATTAATTGGCTCATTATTTGAGCCAATTTTACCATATCATGTTGAGCATGTTCACCACATCACCATGCACATTTTGTTGATTTCAAATAGACATAGTCTATCCTTGAAATTACTCAAATAAGTTATTAAAAACGTATCAACTTAAATTCTGCATTGACCAGAAAAGCAATGAAAATCTTACTCGCAAAAGAAACGTTTCCGACTTTTAAGTGCTCCGGTGATGGAGCAGGGAGAATTTCAATCCCTCAACAACAGAGATGATTGTTGAATGCTATTTACTCATACAAATGGAAGAATGACTCAATCCGCCCCTCATAGTGCTCAGGAACTAACAAGTCTACCACTGTTGCAATTTTTGTTGAAATAATTTGCTAACTTCACTGTGTAACAATAACTCTGTAATTGTTCCCACTTAGGAGAGCCTGTGAACATGTTTTAATTATCAACAAAAGTAGTGCACATCCAGAGAGATTTTAACGACTCCACATTTGAGTTCTGAAGAGCTCTTTATGGTTCATTCATGTTTAACAGAACTTGTGACTTATCTGTGGGATTCCAAGTCTTCAGGACACTTTTTGTTCTCTGCTGAAACCATAACATTTTCATTTTCCAACTTTTCTTGCAGCCTAGCACTGCAGAATTCTAACCCTCCATTTCTGCAGAAGCCAAGGTGCAATTTGGCAACAAATACTTAAACTGGCTAAATTTTAATGTTGGCTAGAGGCCATTAAACTCCATGGGCGTTGACGTCTTACTACTGCAGGCAGGAACGAAGAGATTTTGATTAACTGTCAAAATCAACTAAGAAGGAGAGCCAAGAAAAATGGCCCTTATCATTTCATCAGTTCCTAAAGATAACGGACATGTTCTTCACCAACTGTTCTCTTCTGTCCATCTCAGTTACCGCCAATGCCACGTAGCCGATTTTCTACTTCAGCCCATCATCATGGGTGTTCTGCTGCCATGATTTGTCTTTGTTCCGTCGCTCAGCATGTGCCCTCAGCAGAAACACTCCTGATTAGGAGAGTCAGTGAGTTCAATGCTACCATGAGATAGCCTCTCAATCTGCCCATCAATTCAAACCAACTCTTTAAGGATAACTGATTATTCCCCTCTCAGAAGTTTTGTTTTGTTTTAATTTACAAATTTCAGGTGTAATGGGATGATATACCAAATTCCTTCCATATTTTATGCCCAAGCACACTAAATGGATGACATTAGTTCCCACTTGGCTCTGGGGACCATTGTCCTACGTGTGGTGGAGAAGAACAAGGAGACAAGAAGAATTAAGAAGTCAGGATAAGAAAGTCCTTTCCTACTTAGCTGACATATTTGTGACACACAGTTCTTAAACACGTGAGTGGTTGTACACCCAAGGGGTAAGTAGAAACTCCCTTACCTCAGCAGCCAACCATTCTACCTAGTCCCCAAATCAGGTTTTTTTGATTGCTGTAAAAAGCTCCAGGCCTTTTGAAAATACTCTGAAAACAACTATAGTTTGCAGAACTTGGAAATAAGAAACTAAATTATAAAACCTTCTACTTCCAAGTAAGTTTAATAATCTACTTCAGTCAGAGTAGATTTGTGGTTTTTTTCTACATGTTGCTCTCACACAATGCAATTTGATGCTATTTGGAAAAATGACGTAGGGGTGCGTGAGTGGCTCAGTTGATTAAACATCCGACTCTTGACTGCGGCTCAGGTCATGACCTCACCGGTCATGAGATGGAGCCCCTCACTGGGCTCTAAGCTTTCAGTTTGGGATTCTCTTTTTCCCTCTCTCTCTCTGCTCCTTGCTTGCTCTCTCTCTCTCTCTCAAAATAAATAAACTTAAAAAAAAAAAGAAAAATGATGTATAACAAACTGGAAAATGATGAAAATTTTTATAAGTGGAATAATTCTAATGTTTTAGTGGATAGTGGTTTCGCATGTCCATTGATGCCAACACAAAAGAGGTTTGGAGTGCACAGCAAAGTTTTCCTCAAGGTGTTCTTGTGAATGGTACTTGTGTGTTTCTTCATTGGGGATTTTTCAATCTGCAACACCTTGCCATGAACCGTTTATCCACACTGAATTGTTTCTACCCTGAAATTTAGCCTTGAATGATAATCACATGCATGTTCCAAATATAATTCAATAAATAATATTACTTAAATAATGGCTGCTTAGGAAGCTATGATGTGCTCCTTTTGATGACAACGTTCTTTCACATATTGGGAGATTCACAGAAATATTAGTGCAGAAAGAGAATTTTCCTCCACTGGCAAAGATCGGATCACTAAAACCATTAAGCATGGTTTGGCTAGACAAAATTGAGACGTTCCACAAGTAAAGAATACACACTCAATCTCAAAGACTTATTACAGGAAAAAGAAGCGCAAAAGATCTCATTAGTGATAGTTTATACTGAGTACATGTTGAAATAATATTATTTTAGATGTACGGGGTTAAGTGAAAATATTACTAAATGTAATTTCTCCTCTTTCTTTTTACTTCTTCATAATATGGTCACCAGGAAATTGAAAATTACACATGTGACTCGCACAGTATTTATATTGGACGAGACTGCTATAAAAAAGAATTCAAACCGTATGTCTGAGTCTATGATAAACAATACCAAAGAGAGCAATTTCTTAAAATATATTTATTGAATTTGTTTCAGAAACTGCACTTATACCCTTAATAAGTTTCTGTTTTACAGAAAATATATACTCCAGTCCGCCGCTTGCTAAAGGCATAATAACTGGTTTGATTGCTCCGGCGCTGGGGAACCTAATGACAAAACTCAATGACTCCTGGCAATAAGGCACAGCAATCTTTTTAATCATATCTCAATTAGCTTCAGAAGTTTCTCATTTCAGGGCTCCCAGGGGTCTCATTGCTTGTCTTTTTCACTCGAGATAAACAAAATCATCTGTCTTATGTTCATCTCCTATATTTGTTTTTGTGGTGGTGGTGGTGTTAATAAGCCGCGTTGTTGATAGCGCTGTCAGCTGCAAACATCCCCGTCATAGGAGTCTATCTTGGCAGAGCACCACTGAGTCACTCCTGTGCTGGGGAAGCGAGCTGGCCTCCCGCCTGACAAAACCTTGGAAGGACACCTGGGCTTTACTTTGGGAAACAACAGGACAAGAAAGATGCAATTTTGAGGGTTTTTTTTTCCTTCAGAGTAGGAAGTTGGATATGCAACATCTGTCTATGATGAGGAAATGCTTACAGACTGACGGTTATCATCATCATCATCATCATCTTTATTTAAAATGAATGAAAGTATAAGCCACTTATTCCTTCTTTTTTAAAATTTTTTAACAGTTATTTATTGTTGAGGGAGAGAGAGAGAGAGAGCGAGCATCAGTGGGGGAAGGGGCAGAGAGAGAGAGAGAGGGAGACACAAAATCCGAAGCAGGCTCCAGGCTCTGAGCTGTCAGCACAGAACGTGATGTGGGGCTAGAACTCATGGACCCTGATATCATGACCTGAGCTGAAGTCAGACGCTTAGCCAACTGAGCTACCCAGGTGCCCTCCTTCTTTCATTTACTCATTCACCAGTCATGTATTATCTATTATTATATGAAAGGAGCGGGGGATATGGAAATGGAAAATATGGTATCTTCGCCTTCAAGGATATCACACTGAGTCATTTTCATTATTATGTAGATGTAAGGCCCATTTTTCTCAAATACTTAGATTTTTAAATTTTTTTAAAAAAATTTAAAGTTTATTTATATTTGAGAGAGAGAGGGAGAGAGAGAGAGAGAGAGACAGCACATAAGCGGGGGAGGGGCAAAGAAAGAGGGAGACACGGAATCTGAAACAGGCTCCAGGCTCTGAGCTGTCAGCACAGAGCCTGAAGTGGGGCTTGAACCCACAAGCCGTGAGATTCTGACCCGAGCTGAAGTCGGAAGCTTAACCAACTGGGCCACTCAGGTGCTCCACAAATACTGGGATTTTTATAATTGATCTTCAAGATTGCTAAGGAGAGGTAGATTTATTTTTAAAACATCAGAATGCCGTAATACAGTTCTTTCTTCACTTAATACCTAGACCTCTTCTACAAGAATGTACCATATACACGTATCATATATATCCATATCTATAATCCCTGTTCATATGCATATCTTTGTGTATGGTATCCATAACTGGGTAACATATGGGTATCTAGAACCAATAGACATACTTGTATCTGTATCTAGTCCATACTTCAAATATATACCACACACACACGGCTGATAAAAGCAATATTCAGTAATGGCTATCCTAGATATAGGCCATAAAATCGATGTAATTAATACTGTTTGAATAGATGCATAGCTGGCAAATTGCTGTAAATGGAAAGCAAATACTATGCTGCGCTCATGAATGAGATAGAGCCAATGAGCTCATTTCCAGCAGTAAAAGAATGCTTCCTGATGACCAGCTTTAGGGACTTCATTCAAGACTAAGGATTTAGCAGGTTTCTTCCAGATTCTTCCCAGATATGCCATTGCATTGATGAGCAGTAATTTGACAGTATCTGCAAAACTCTCAAGAATTACATGATGTAGTACGGCTACCACATTCCTGCGAAGCATAAGAATTTGGATCCAGACTCAGTCATAAAAGCTTACTCTTTGAGTAGTCCTAGTGCTGAAGTTGATTCTAGAAAAAATGGCCCTCCTCGTTATCTCCCCTGGAATGTCATGCAGAGAATGAACATCACCATAGTCTTTAGCAACCCTCTCCTTCGTCGTAGCCTAAGCTCCCGTGTAACACAACACTGTGGACTACTCAGTAAATGCAGAATCTAAACTGGGTTTGCCTCTTTAACTTCCATTGCGTCCTGACCTTTTACGAAGGAATGTTGTCAACAGATTATAATGGGTCCCTCAAGTTTTACCACAAATTACACATTCCAGCAAGGGGTGAGGTCCTGTTTTCTTTCTTGTAAGGGCCACCTGGATCTAGTAAGTCACTCCCAGGTCATCAGCTCTTTGCCCAGAGAAAGGCCCCAGTTAAAGCCTTTCAAGCTCTTTCAAGTTGTAAGGCTGCCAAAATCAGAAACGGTTTCACTTCCTCTCCAGCATCTCCGTGTTTACTCCTTTCTCTCCTTGACTGTTCAACCTGAAAACCTACTGCACAGTATAATTAACTCAGTGTGCTCTAAAAACTAATGAAAACCTTAGACACTTAGGGAGCTTTCTGAAGCACATATCAACCAGAGGAGCCATCAAATGTTTTGTTAAATGGGATCTCATGCAGTCTAGGCCAATTAGTTACAATAAATGGCACAGAGTGGGAGGGAGGCTCTGGGTGACAACAGTGCTGACTAACATCTCTGCTGGAAAAGCACGGGGATTAGCATAAATCTATCCAGGATCAAATATGCAATGAAATGGCATCAAGGGCATTTGGATAGTTTTGAAATTTTATGTTGAAAGTAGAAAAGCAAGGGAGAGCTTGAGTGAGATTTATTAAGGTCACACTGTTATTTTTTTCATTCAACTCTATTTATAAGGCAGGTGGAACATTCTTTAATGTAACCACCTGTCTTGCTCATACAAAAAGCACTGTCACTTGCATTTACTGAGCAGTAAAGGGGTCTAGGGGTTTGGAGAGGGAAATCAGAGACAGAAGTGTGATGTGTGTCTTTCAGATGTTGAAGGAAACCATGAAGCAACTTCAGATTGTTTAAGTAAACATATTATTAGCGCATATCTCACATACAGGAAAGATCACATTCATCCAGATCACAGCATCTGGAGCAGGACGTAAACATTACCAGTGCCACAAAAGCTCCCTTCCGGATAATCAAGCCCTTGACTCACATGTTGATTAGTTTTGAACTTTATATGTATAAACTCCTACAGAATGGGCTCCTCAGTGTGATTTCCATGTTCACCATTATGCTTATGAGATGTATTCATTTTCTTGCATACAGCAATGATTTGTTCGTTGTCATTATCCTATAGTATCCTTGAAATGAGTATACCACAATTTACTTGGGGTTGTTCCTGTTTGGGCTATTTTAAATAGTGCTGCCATGAATGTTCATGTGTACATCTTTTAGGATGCACAGGTACACATTTCTGTTAGGTACATAGCCAAAAATAAAATTGTTGCATCATAAGATATGCCTATGTTCAGTTTTATTAAGTCCTGTCCAGCAGTTTTCCAAAACAGCTGTAGCAATTTCGTCTTTGCTATAAATTGAGAATTCCAGTTCCTTCTCATCCTTGCCAACTCTTGGTATTATCTTTCTCATTTTAGCCATTATAACAAGTATGCGTTCAGTATAAATTTCACCTAAAATTTCTCTGATGAAAAATGTATTTGTGTACCTTTTGATGAGTTTACTGGTGTCTGAATATTTGAGATGGTGGTATTTTATAAAGCTACATGTCAATATAGAGTTCATAGTACCATGAATCTTATCTAGGCTAAATAAGCATAGATTGGGTCAACTCCTTTGAGAAAGTGCTCTGATGATGTTTCTCAACCCTGACGGTTCTCTCCTGGACTGGTCCAGAGTCTCAAGGTCCTTGTCGACCACGGCCCACAGAATTTTCCTCTGTGTATCTCAAGTGTATGTTATGCAGCACAGAGTAAAAGGGAGCATGAAACCCTCAGACAAACCCTCTACTTTGACTTATAGCAAGTAAGATGCAAGAATTTCCACATCATTTTCTTACTTTGGCTAAATCATGCCTTTAGGGAATTACTCTCTTTCCTCTATTAATACTTAGTACTTAGACTCTGTACTAATACTAAACAAGATATTCTCACTCATTCATTCATTCATTCATTCAGTAAACATTCATTATGCACTAATTATGATTCAAGGGTGTCTCTGGATATTGGGGATCCAGAAAGCAAAGTCCATCCATGCCTTCCTGGAGCTTCTGTCCTAATAGTACAACAGACAATGAATAAATACACAAAATAACATAATTTGAAATAATGAAGGACTCTGAAGGAAGCAAATTTGTGAAAGGAATACTGAGGGAGTGGTCCAGGGAGTGGGGAGGGATGTTTTTCACAGGATGGTCAGGGAAGCCTCTCTGCAGAAGTGAACTTGAACTAATACTCAATTGATTAATAATGAAACAAAAAACACCACAGCCAAGTGTTGATGGGTGAAGAGACACTCAGGAGGAGGGAGCTAGCCCAGGAGTATGAGTGACAGCAAGCAGGACAGCATGATTAGAGCCTAACTGTTAGGAAAGCAAGGAGGGGGGTACCTAGTTAGGGATATTAAAGAGCACGTCCAGGCATGTCTGGGTGGCTCAGTAGTTAAGCATCCAGCTCTGAATTTTGGCTTAGGTCACAATCTCACAGTCTGTGAGATGGTGGTGTTAGCACAGAGCCTGCTTGGGATTCTCTCTTCCTCTCTCTCTGCCCCCTCTAACTAACTAACTAACTAACTAACTAACTAACTAACTAACTAACTAAGCAAGCAAGGAAGCAAGCAAGCAAGCTTTAAAAAATGTTTAAAGAAGCAAGTCTAGAAAGGTGAGGTTCTATAAGCCAGGAGAAAGAGTTCAAGTTTTATCCTACCTACAATAAGATGACAAAGGAGGGCCTGAGACAGGAGAGTGACAAGTTCAGATACATGTTTTTGATTTTGTTTTTAGAAAGAGTGTGAGCAGGGGAGAGGGACAGAGGGAGAGAGAGAGAGAATCTTAAGCAGATTGCACACTCACTGTGGAGCCTAACTTGGGGTTCGAGCCCATGACCCTGAGATCATGACCTGAGCTGAAATCAAGCCTCAGATGCTCAACTTACTGAACCATCCAGATAACTCTCAGATACTTAGTTTTACAACATGGGTTGTTGAAACAGGCTAATGGGCCACCACCCTCAGTTTGTGTAAATAAAATTTATCGGAACACTGCCAGGCACATTCCTTCATCTATTGTCTATGGCTGATTCCATTCTTGGTTTCATGGTTTCATGCTACACCACCAGAAAGAATTGAGTAGTTGTGGCAAAAACAATGTGGCCTGCAAGCCTGAACTATCTTTTACCAGTCTCTTTAAGAATAAGGTAGCTGACCTCTGTGTAAAAATCACACAGGATGCTCTATGAAGCATGAACTACATGGAGGGAGTGGAGGTTCAGGCAGGAGATGATGAAGCTGAGATTGGGGCAAATGGGAGTGATGAAATGTGCCTAGATTCTGGAAAACGTGTCACACGACTTATGGAAGAAGAATTACAGAGGAAGGAGAAAGAAAAGCAATATTCTGCAGTCACTGGTTAGTTGATACTCTTTTATAATTTGCTGAGTGCATATTTGAAAGGTTTTATCTTTACATGGTAAAAGCAGTATAATTTAGCGGAAATTTTTATTACTATTATTTTCAAAGCCAAACTTCTCTGATTATAGTCATTGACTCAGGTGCTCCACAAAATGAAACCACATGCCAGCAGGTAAAATACTCATCTTTCCTTTTTAGTGTTACTGTGTCAGTAAGTGTTTGTTCTCTAGAATCTTTTCCCAAGACTGTTTCCAATATTCAGCGAAACAAAAAGCTATGAATAAAAGGAGTACCGTCTAAATTTCATTTTGCAAACAAGACTTTTCTCTCATCAATGTTCATGTGGAAGAAAAAAAACTTCCAGGGACCAAGCCCATCTGGGGATCCTTCACAGGGAATACAACAATGAGGAAGGCTCAAGACAGGAGCCTCCTCAGGGAGGAGAGACTGAATTCAGGTCCGAGAGGGTAGTTGTCCTCTTTTACCACAAGACCACAACTCTTGATGAATGGAGGGGTAGAGGCCATTGAGCAGGGATCACCACAGGAATGAAAGGACTTGGCTAAACCACAGAAAGAATGTATGCAGGGGACAGGCATTCCAGTTGGCCATCCCTGAAAAGTTGGGAGGAGGGAGGCCACTGGATGGCTCCCAAAGAATTAAAGAAGGTTTGAAAAGAAGAAAAAAAAAAAAGAGGGAAAAGGGGATGCTGATGTTAGAGATTTGCAGCTCTACGTGTATGTCACCTTAGAAGGGGTAAGGAATTTTCTTTGACATACCCTGAGGAATGGAAAACCGGACTTTAGATTAGGTTTTTATAAACTTCTACTCTGTAAAACGTGGACAAGGTCAACATGTTCCAACATTGTTTGGGTGAACTTTTCCCCATCTGGTTCAGGTTAGGGAGGTGATTGGCCAGGAAGTTTCAACCAAGGTGGAAACTCAAAGCCAATTTTATGGGTGTGAACTGCAACTGACAAAGAGCTATTTCAAACAGTCTGGTAGGAATGGGGGAATACCTCCTAAAGGCCTGACACAAAGGAACAGACATAAATATGTCCCCATATTCCATGTGGGAATCAGAGGGCTCAAACAGAGCCACCGAGAAGAAAAATAAATAGCCTCCATAAATGGGCATTTGTTTGTTAGGGGGAAATTAGATATGTATATATATATACATATAGTCTTAATTTTGCTTCTGACTACATCTTATTATCCTCCTTGAAGAGAATGGTAGCCTGGAATATCTAAATCTAAATAAAGGAGACTTTATTCAGGGTCTTCAATTTGCAATGGGTCCAAATGAGAGCATTCTAATGAATGCAGATGATTTTAAAACTTGGTTACGTATCCTATTGCCCCCAGTCTTGCTGATTTGCTTGATTATCTAAACAAATGAAATAAAGCATTTTTTTAAATGAAAGTAATCATTTCACTACTAATCAAGTTATTGGATAGTGCATCCATGGAAAACTTTATTAAAATTTTTTTTGTATTTTACTGATATCTGATTTTAAAAATAAATAATTAAACACATCACAGAGGCTTTGTTGACAAAGTGAAAAAGACTAAGAGAAACATAAAGTGCAATGATGTTATGACTCTAATCGCAATCACTGGTAACGCACAGCACAGGGTTGTGGTAAATCATAAGCCACATCACAATAAAGTGACCAAATCCTCATCAGGCGTGGAGGTCCCCCAAGAAACCCGCATCATGTATTTTCATTTCTCTAGGGTGAACTTTTTCATTTCCTTTCATTTCAAACTCCATCACTAGACAGAGCAGGTTAGAAAGAATCTAAGAAGGATTCCTGTGTTTCTTTGGCAATCTTTTCCCCTCCAATTCTGCTGCTCTTAGGAGCTACCTGGTCGGCAAGCAAAAGGGAGTTTCATCATAAGTGGCTAGCTTGTCATCTTGGCCTTTGATAGTCTGTTTAAAGCCAACAGTCAACTTAAAATTCACTAAGAACATCGGATCACAGATTACTCAATTCTTTTTGACACTTAAAAAGTCTATGGCTTCCCACCCAAGAAGGTTGGCTGCACTTCCATTCATTGAATATTATTAGACTGTTTCTCAAACGTTCATTGAAATCTCAAAATCAGATTTCACTCTTCAAGGTAATTTCATACTTTAGAGTCAATTAAAAATGACTAAGTCAAGTTTCTTTAGGAAAAATGTTCAATAGCATAGGCATAAGACTGAGCATTGAACTTTATAGGTGGTTATCTCATTACTGAACAAATCTTGCCTTTGAGTGCACAAAAGTCATTTTCTTTTTTTAATGTTAGGCTCCATGGAGACACAATTAGTCTTTCTTTATGGAACCTTCAGTCTGTGGGTGCTATGAGAGCAAAGTTTTTGGAGAGGGGGATAAAATCACCTTCGTTTATACAGATGTAACATGCTTAAAGGATGGATTTTCATCACACTGCTATGAAATCAAGATGAAATGCACATCAATGAATGACTGCACCTTTAAAATGATACACCAAGGACACACAATTTTGTGTAAATAAATCCCAGTGATACAAAAGTATAACAGAATACGCCAGTGACAAGAAACACAGCAAAATACCAGAAAAATGATATGCTCCATCTTTATTTCTGAGATTATCTTTAAATCTGGTCATTAATCACTGGAAAACTATATACTAAATTGAAGTTCGGTGATAACAGAAAATGATGTCTTTGAGATCGTGGCAGGGATATAATTTCTCCCCTATTGCACTGGGAATTTTACTGAGAAAATCCTCTTGAAAACAAAAAAAGTACAAGATGAAGAATTCACTGTTATTTTCTTCCTGAGATAGTATCTCACTAGAAAGTATAAGACATAAGTGACTGAATAGCATAGCCATATGATTTAATGACAAGCCTTGTCAACCGAAAGGATCAACAAATACCTATTCCCAGAGTGACAGTAAATTCAGAGGAATAAAATTATATACTTTAATTTTGTTTAAATGATGAATCAGAGAGAACATTTAGGAACACCTTTCCCCTAAATGCTATATATCTTGAAGGAAAAAGTGTGTATATGTGTCACAAATCAAAATCTACTATAGGTTTTTCAGCTGCTGTTTCAGCTTGGAAAAATCCAGGTGGGGAATCTACAAAATCCAGGTGGCAATATGGCCATTGCCAATGGTAAAAGCTTGTTAAAATACATTATCATTTACTTATAGTGGGAAAACATCTAGTAAACAACTATCTCTATATACCATGGAAGATCTTTTAATATTTCATAATGTCTTGTGCCCCCAAATCACATGCTCCGCCCATAGGATTTAAACATGAATATGAACATTCAAACGATTTTCCTATCTTTTTAACTGAGAGTAATCTGAGTTGCCAGGCAAGAGGGAAAAATCTTTATCATCAACATGTAAGACTGGATTAACAGGATTTTTATAGCTGAATACGCATGTTCCTTACCAAGTCTCTCTTTTTCAATCTCCTACCCATGTAATGAATTCCATGGATGTATCACCACTTTCTCCATGAACACTAGAAAAGGGTAGAATCTGCTTAGGAAAAAAAAAAAAACCTGGAAGATATGACCTTCATATAAAAAAGCTTTGGTCAACTGTCGGCAGGTAATGACATACAGAAGTGGATGAGGAAGTAAACTGGTTACCTATTGCTGAGTAACAACTGACACCAAAACAGAGTGGCTTAAAACAGCAACATTTATTATATCATCTTTTTTTTTTTAAGTTTATTTATTTATTTTTGAGAGAGAGAGAGAGAGAGAGAGAGAGAGAGAAAGAGAGGGGATGTGCGTGGTGGGGCTGGGGAGAGGTGCAGAAAGAGAATCCCAAGCAGGCTCTGTGCTGTCAATGCAGAGCCTGATGCAGGGCTCAAAGCCATGAATCCTGAGACCATGACCTGAGCTGAAATTAAGAGTTCACAATATAGGTAAGTGGCTTCTTTCTGAGGAAGTGAGAAGCTTCAGAGGGGAGGGCCAACAAGACAGGGAGAGTACTAGCAAGATGGAAGTCACAGGCTTTGTAACTTCATCAGAAATTGCATTTTGTGACTTTTGTTGTATTCTTTTCATTAGAAGCCAGTTACAAGGCCGGATCACACTTAAAGTGAAGAGTTTATACAAGGGTGTGAACAAGGGGCACAGAATTCATTGGGAGCTGTGTCAGAAACTGTCTATCAAAGCCAAAATGGAAACCAAAGCACAAGGAATAGGTTCTGAGTGCTCAGGGGAAAAGGCTGGCTTCTTACAAATCATGATATCTTCTCATCATTAATAAAATGGTGGTGATATCAGTTCTCTCTGCCATGAAGGAATGCCATTAGGTAAGAGATATATGATTTTAAAAAGTAAAGCATCCTTATATCAAGCACAGAATCACCACTATTGCTGCCATTGAGCTAAATGTTGTCAAATATAAATGCATGTTGTAAGTTTGTGCCCTATGAAAGATACAATAAAGTCTTAATACCAGCATCTATGTGACGTTATTTTGGAAATAAGGTCTTTGTAGATACAATCAAGCTGAGACGGGGTGGGAGGCATTACTCCAATATGACTAATGTTCTTATAAAAAGAGGAATGAAGACACAGAGACTCAGAGGAAAAGGCCATGTGATGAAGGAGACAGAGACTGGAGAGATGTGTCTACAATGAAGATTGCCAGCACCAGCGAAATTATGAGAAAACATGGCACAGACACTCTTCTAGAGCCTTCAGAGGCAACATGGCCCTCCCAACACCTTCATTTCAGACTTCCAGACTCCAGATTGTGAGAGAATACATTTTCCTTGTTGTAAGTAGTCCAGTTTGCACTACAAAACTACGGCAGTCCAAGGAAATGAGTATAATGTATATGTCACGAAGAGAAATACTAATCTTCTTGGCTGTTCTTCTGCATTTCCCATAAATATCTTTATTCCAGTTTCAAGGAGAGTGATCAGTAATGGGTAATAATATTGAAGTTATTAAAATGAGAAGGAGACTGTAGGCACCAACAATGCTTAGACTAAGGGCTAATACATATCACTTTTTCCTTTAAATGGAAAACTAAGTTGGGGCACCTGGTGGGCATAGTAGGTTAAGCATACCACTCGAGATCTCAGCTCAGGTCATGATCTCGTGGTTCGTTAGATCAAGCCCTGCGTCGGGCTCTGCGCTGACAGCAGGGAGGCTGCTTGGGATTCTGTTTTTCCCTCTCTCTCTGCCCCTTCCCTTCTCGTGCTCTCGCTCTCGCGTGCGTGAGCACGCACACAAAATAAATAAACTTAAAAAAAAAGAAAAACAAAGCTTAAATACTAAAAATCAAGTAAAATATAGAGGTATTTGTCATATCACCCATGTTTAAGTCTGAGGCTAGTTTTGGTAATGATGCCTCAATAATTACTTAGTTGCCTAATAGACAGTGGTGAGTGGACTATAACATTGTACATAAAGTCATTGTAAATATGAAAAATATATATGTAAAGTGCTCATAAATAATTAGCAAAATGTTAAAAATGGTTATACTTGAAAGACAGGCCTATAGTGATATTATAGTATAATCTTTGGACTTTTTTTTGAGTATTTATTAAAAATATTAGGAAAACATAAAATAATTGTTATTTATGTATTTACCATTTAAATGCAGCTAATTTAAAATCACTTGTCTCCTGTATATGTTATAAAAATAATACATTGAATAATGAATAAGACTTAGAGAAAGATCTTAAATATTAAAAAATTTAAAACTTTCTTTGAATCTGTGAAAATGAATTCATATCCTTGTATTTTTATTTTTTCACACTCTCCTTGGGTGGTTTTGCCCAGGCAGTCAAAAAATAAAAATAAAAATAAAAATGAAAAAGTAGCAAATGATCACCTTGCTATTTGAATGTCATGATTAAAATTATTGTACCCAAGGGCACACATCCTTGTATGTATACTATTAAGTTACTTAAAGCTGATTAACTCTGGAAACAATGAGACTGAAAGATGAAGGGATGATTTAACAGCCAAAGTAGCAGTAAATAAAAAAAAAGCATTTAATAATATTTTTGCTCTTAGAAAAGTAAACAGGTGTGTTTTCTTGCAACAGAGTTGCCATAGTAAAATACATGGGCAGAATTTCATCAGAATACTTCCAGCTGTGTTAAGACCATCTGTTCATCCTTTTTAATTTTAATTAGTGCTAGAGACTCCCTTTATTTCATTAATCTCATCTGCAAATTATTGTTTGCATTTTGCCTCCTTTATGGATAAAGAAGCAGGTCTAAACAAAGTAGAAATTCTAACAATTCATTTCTTTTCTTTTACTTTAATCAGCTATTCTAGAAGTCAATGAAGTTGTTGCTCTTAATAATAATAGCAATTTTCCATAAACCGCATGAAAGCAGCATCATGTTATAAAAGCAATTCCAGGAATCATTCGGCATATGTTTAACAGATGATGAGATTTTTAACCACAGATATTCTATGACTTTTTTCCCCCTTCTTTCTAAAGACTCAGTGGTAAGGGTCACCCACTGTGAAGTAATTTCCACAATATCCTAATTATATTTAAGGGCTTTCAGGCATACTTTATTTCCATAATTACATATTTATTTATCTTGTAACCTATTTATACTCAAATGAGAAATAAAAATGAAAAATTAGAATCTGTTTCAATAAAACAAGTAAATATACTTTCAGTGTGTAGGTAAACTTGACCTTTTATTTATATGTTAACTATTGTACTCAGCTTCAACTGGAAAAGAGAAAAGACTTGTTTGTACATTCACCTTTCACCTAAATATGTATTTATCGAGAACAGGGCTTCTCGTGGGGCACCTGGGTGGCTCAGGTGGTTGAGCGACCAACTTCGGCTCAGGTCATGATCTACTGGTTAGTGGGTTCAGGCCCTGCATCTGGCTCTGTGCTGACAGCCCAGAGCCTGGAGCCTGTTTTGGATTCTGTATCTCCCTCCCTCTGTCTCTCTGCCCTTCCCTAGCTCCTGCTCTGTCTTTCTGTCTAAAAAAAAAAAAAAAAAAAAAAGAAAAAGAACAGTGCTTCTGAAACTTCAATGTGAATAGGGACCACCTAGGTGTCTACAGAATGTGGGTTCAAAATCAATAGGACTGAGTGGATCTTTAGTATCTGCATTTCTTAAATGTTTATTTATTTTTGAGAGAGTGAGAGCAGGGGAAGGGGAAGAGAGAGACCAGAGAGAGAATCCCAAGCAGGGTCCACACTGTCAGCATGGAGACCAACTTGGGGCTCGATCCCAGGATCAAGTGAGATCATGACCTGAGCCAAAACCAAGAGTCAGAGGCTTAACCAACTGAGCCACCTAGGTGCTCCTAGAACCCGAATTTCGAATGCACTCTCAGGTGATGGTAAGGCTGCTGGTCTGAGAAGAGAAGTTGCAGACAGAGTAATTATGGTTGATATTAAAAAAAAAAAAAGTAAACACCTGTAGTCCCATGAAGTTTACACTAAGTAGTATTAAATTCAACAGCTCATTTTATCTAAAAATTGGCACTTAAAATCACTCAATATAAAAGTGGCAGTTATTCTTAAATCAATTCCAGAAGGCCTCCCATGTCCTAGCAGTCATGTAAAATCATAAAATATGCACTGGAGAGAAAAAAAAGTATCAATTCTTCATAAAACGTGCAACAAAGTTTTTTTAACTTGCATACTAACATTCTACGTTAAAGAAAGGAACAAAGACACACTGACATAATTTCTCTCCCACTTAAATGTATTTGTGTCCCTTCATCTCTCCTCTTTTTTTTACTAAAATTGTTATTTATGTTTCCTGTCTTCATTCTTGATTAGTCTTGCCAGTAATTTGTCTGTTTTATTGGCATTTTAAAAGAACCAGATCTTGCTTTATTATCATCTACTTTGGCTGTTTTCTGTTCATTTCCTTCTGCTTTATCTTTTATTTCATTTCTTCTACTTTATGTTTAGTTGAATTTTTTTTTGCCCTAGATTCTAAAGTGGACTACTGAGCTCACTTACTTTTTACTCCTTAATATTTTCTACCACTTTCATGAATTGCTGTTTTTAAAATCTTAATACTTAATTATGTATTTTGGATGAATAATAGTGTTTTATAGCTACACTTTTTAAATTTGGCAATTTCTGTTCTAAAATGCTCTTTAATGAAAAAGTCATCTAAATAAGTACCTTAAATCACTAATCATTTGTTCTGCCTAGATATGTACATACATACATATTTATTGGCTAGTCTTTTAAAATGAATATGCACTTTTATTGCACTATGATCAAAGAAGGCATTCTGTATGCTTCTACTTACAGGAAATTAAAAAATGATATGTGCATTTGTGGCTTATTATGTATGTAATTTTTATAAATATCTGAAATACATATTATGGACAGATAATTATCCTAATCCTTTAGGAAGCTTAAATGGAATTTATACTTTTTCTTAGACATAAATTGAGAAGACATAATTGAAATAGAAAGACCAACCAGGACAAAATACATTAGGAACACTGGACAGAAAATTACCCTCAAGGCAGGATCCCAAATAAATAATCTTTATAGGTGAATTTTATCAACCTTCAACAAGCACATTTTCCTATGTTATTCAGGGTGCTCACATAAGAAAAACACAGGTAACTTGATAGGCAAAACCACTATTAGATCAAATTACAATCCCTTAAGAAAGTAGGTACTCGGGGTGCCTGGGTGGGTCAGTCTGTTAAGCATCCGACTTCGGCTCAGGTCACGATCTCACAGTTCCTGGCTTCGAGCTCTGCGTCGGGCTCTGTGCTGATAGCTCAGAGCCTGGAGCCTGTTTCAGATTCTGTGTCTCCCTCTCTCTCTGCCCCTCCCTTGTTCACGCCCTCTGTCTCAAAAATCAATAAACATTAAAAAAAATTAAAAAAAAAGGAAACTAGGTACTTAAAGCCAAAATAAAATACTGCTACACAAAGTTATATTAAAGAATAGGTACAACTATGTGTGGTTACCCCAGCAATACAAATATCATTCAATTTTAACAACTCTAAGCAAACATCACATTAGCACTTTTAAGTAGAAATAACATGTGAGCATTTCAATCGATTGGTTAAAAAAATGCATTTTTAAGCTAAGTTTTTATTTTAAGTCCAGTTAGTTAACATACAGTGCTGTATTAGTTGAATGTGTACAATATAGCGATTGAACAATTCCATACAGTTCCCTGTGCTCATCAAGACAAATGCACTCCTTAATCTCCATCACCTAATTGACCCATCCCCCCAGTTTCTGGTAACCATCAGTTTGTTCTCTATAGTTAAGAGTCTGTTTCTTGGTTTGTCTGTCTGTCTGTCTTTCTGTCTCTCTCTCTCTGTAAAAAGGCATTTAACAAAATCCAGTAACTATTGACAAAAATGCTTATTAATCTAGGAATATCAAGAAATTTATCCAACTAATGATAAGGAATAGTTATCAGAACCCGAAAAAGAGATAATATAACAGTGCAGAAACAAAAACCAAACCAAAACAAAACAAAAAAACCCACAACAACACAGCATTCTATTAACATTAAAAGAAAAAAAGAAGACTGGAAGATAATACTACCATCAGTGTTACTCACCATTATTCTAGAGGGTTCAGTCAATAAAATTTAAAAACAATAAGAAATAAGAGATTCATATGTTAGAAAAAGAAGATGAAATTTATCATTAACCTTAAAGTATATAACTCTCTTATTTGACTCTCCAAAAGAATAAACTAAAAGACTGTTAGAACTAATTCTTTCTAGAAAGTAGTTGGATATACCATGTAAGTCTCTAAAGTCATTACCCTTTCAAAGTTTGACATTAAATAGTTACAAAATGCTTCAGGGGGTGCCTTGGTGGCTCAGTTGGTTAAGCGCCAGACTCTGGCTAAGGTCATGATCTCACCGTTCATGGGTTCGAGCCTCACGTCAGGCTCTGTGCTGACAGCTCTGTGCTGATAGCTCAGAGCCTGGAGCCTGCTTTGGTTTCTGTGTTTCCCTCTCACCCCTCCCCTGCTCATGCTCTGTCTCTCTCTCAAAAATAAATAAACATTAAAAAAATTTTTTTTTAATGCTCTAGTAAAGTATCTCGGGAAACACAAAAAAGGAAATCAAACAGAAATAAAGTTAGCAACTAGTATGAAAATATGAATAAAATTAATTTAAGGTCATACCTAACAATACAAGAAACACCAAGATACATGCTGTGCTCCTGGTTGAGAAAACACATAATTATTAAATTCATTTTTCCTCATATTAATCTGTAAATCCACTGTAATCCCACTAAAATCCCTCAAGATTTTCCATGCCTGATACCTGACCAACTCCCTCCAAAATCTTATAGGGAGAAATCTGCACATGTGACAAGATAATCTTGACAAAAAGCATTACCTTTCACTTTAAACCATACTATGACATGGCAATTATACAAATATAAAGTATTGGCCCCCAAATACACATAGATTAATAATGAAGTTAGAAAATAAGTTAGATAAATTATGGGAATTTATGTATGAGAAACTGTTGCCATATGCCAGCAGTGGGAGGATGAGAGAATGAACTTTTAATTAAATAATGTGAGTCAAGTTGTTTCCTGTGCCCATCCCTCCGAAAAGCAGCGCCTGGAACAAAGGCTGGCATCAGGGATTTTACTTGGGAAGTAACGCCAGGAAACCAATGTGAGGAAAATAGCATCCATCACTAGAGAGGGAAAATCAGTATGAGGTGTATTCTTCAGTCAGACAATACAGTGGGCAACTCAGGACCATTTGCACCATGACCCTCCAAAGAAGGAACCATACATAATGTTCTTAAGAATTGTCTGATGGAGTAATAGAAGAGAGGGACATTCCTTCATCAATTCTTGTGCAAGCAGAGATTCCCTGCCAGTGCCCTATGGTGGTGTCAGAGATACCCTGGGACAGAAAATTAGACAGAAACAGTATAGTCAAGGTAAGCTGTATCTTATTTTGCTTTCATCTGGTTGCTGGAACAAAAGGTGGGTTGGGAGGAGATAAAGCAGAGCCCAAGAATGTCCAACAGCAGAAAACAAAAGATTCATAGGTAAAACAAAAACAACAACAACAAAAGCAATTAGATGGGAAGATATATTTATGATTGACTTCACTCCTACTGTCTACCATTCTGGATCTCTGCAAACACAGGGAAACCAACAATTTTTTCCTGAAGAAGTCACGAAAAACTCAAGGTTAGCTCTGTTGAATGTAAGACCTTGAAAACATTTAGTTAGGGTTTTGATGGTATCTCTCCTTGCAGATGTATCATTTTGTCACCTGCACTTATAAGACTTTACCGTCATTCTCTAGCATATTACTTTTAATTTCGCAGTCATCTTGATGTAGCTGAATTTCATTCATGGGCAATGTTGATTTAAGCAAATGATTGTTTCCAGGTAATTGCAGTAATTTAAAGTAAAAACAGAAACAATAAAAAGATGAACAAGTTAAGAATAGAAATGTCTCTAGTTTTCTAATGAGTAATTTATCTTTAATATTAAAGCGTATGTTTATATTATTTATCCTAAAGTGTATTTAATTATGACTTATAACTTTCTGACATTCAAGAGTATTTGAATTATCCACAATATGTGACATTCAACAGTATTTGGATTATCTGCAATATCTGTCATCTTACTCATACTTTGGGGAAAACAATTACTTTAAATTTCCAATATACACACTACAGGCAATAAAAAAATATAGAGTGATTTAACCCCTTTACAAAGTTCAACACTATAAGAAAACTCAGTTTCCTCATGTTGACCAAGTATTTCCTTGGGAAACTTTAAATATGGAATTAATTTACATAGGGCAAAAAATCTAAGGAATAATCAATATTTAAGAAAAAAATGTCAATTTCGAACACAAACTTAACAGAGCCAATGGACAGATAAGGATCCTAATAGACAGGTGAGCTCTCTCCCTCATAACTCCCATTGGTATTTTTCCCCTTACATATCAGTATTGGTTTCTGTATAAATCACAAAAGTCACATTTACCCAATTTGCTAGAAAAAAAAAGGTGTGATATCTTTGAAAGCTTGATTACTTACATATTTGGCAGGATAAATGTTCAAAAAATGTATGCAGTCAATTCTACAAGTCTGTGTGTTCTGTACTATGATACTCTTGTATTATTTCACGTTCTCCGGAGATGTTTTATTTTAAATTAAAGATATATGTACCGTTTTTGTAGTAACCCGGTGTTGATTTCACTAAAAATATTGGAAATGCATTTACTTTTGTTCAAGAGTATTAAAATAACTTTCTTCTTTAAATACATTAATTTTAATTGCTTCAAAATGGTTCATGGAATTCAAAATACGAATTCAGGAAAAGAAGCCCCTTCATAAAAAATATCCCCTTTCTTTATTTTCCTAGAATAGTCTGTCATTGAGTGTAGTTTTTTCACTGAAGAGGAAATTGAAAACATTTATATATAATGGTAATTTATAAGCAAGAGGAAACAAGCTATGGAAACCTTGAGTAACTGATGGATCATGGTCTTATTTTATAGAACCTTTCTAAGTGTGTTTTCAATTATGCTCGTTCACAGTCCTCGACTGTTCATTTTAATATTTGCTGTTAATAATTTGAAAGTATGGTAACACCTTATGATGGGAATCTTGTTTTCAACCAAGCAGGTGAGTTATATCTCTTCTCTGTTCAATAAAGAAAAATGACTCAGATCCAAAGTAGGCCTGACACTAGAAGGTACTTTGGTGACACTATTTACTTTTAACACTTCACCGTTGAATGAACCCAAAATCACAGTTCGGAAATACACTGTGTAGTTGTTCCAATAAAGAACAAACACCTAAGAACATAAATTTGTTTCTGAATTTCCTGTTTTCCTTTTAGGACAAATCATGCTCAGCTGCGCAAACAAAGTAATTGACGACAGAATTTCAGTTAAAAGAAGGAATGTTTTCAGAATTATGAAAACCTCTTGAGAGGGAAATGTCTGAGAGCCAGAGAAGAAGTATATATTCAACAGTCATGGAGCAAAAGGAACTCCAATATAAAAATGTCATTTTCTAAGAATAATGGCGTCTAAGTCTACTTTAAAATCAAGAAAATAAGAAAGGTTATTACCAAGAGGGTGTCAACCAGATGTTCTCAATCTCTATAAGGGAAGAACGTCCGTCTGTAAGTTAGATACGAGGCAGAGCAGTGACACAGTGAAAGTTGGTAAGTCTTGGAAAGGTTAAGAAATAAGGATGTGAACGGCATTTTCAAGATTAATTAAACTTCACCTATTGAAGAATCTTTAGCTTGGAAGAACAGTAGGCTAGATTGATTACGTATACGCCTTATAGCCTTATTGCTTTCTTCTTTTATAGAATGCTTACTTGAATAACATAGTAATATGCTAAATTTAGCAAAGGACATTATTCCCTTGATTATAACTTTCCCACTCAGCCTGTGTATCTGACTTCAGTCTACTCTGTCAATAAATGGGCAGGATGCCCCTCAGCAGAACATATAGAATGATTTCCTCTGGAGTCAGAAAACTGTAAACTCAGCCTCACCTTTTCCCTGACACGTATGGCCAGGGTAGAACACTTAACCCTGAAGACGCATTCTGAGGATCAGCGGCACAAATGTAGTAATGATTCCAGCACAGTGCTGGCAAGGGGGAGGGGTTTCTATCACTGGTTTATAATTCGGCTTTCCGCAAAGACTGGATTTCAGGAAAGCAAGAGTATCTTCCACTGGGGCGCCTGGGTGGCGCAGTCGGTTAAGCGTCCGACTTCAGCCAGGTCACGATCTCGCGGTCCGTGAGTTCGAGCCCCGCGTCAGGCTCTGGGCTGATGGCTCGGAGCCTGGAGCCTGTTTCAGATTCTGTGTCTCCCTCTCTCTCTGCCC
>NW_026057576.1:63073239-63075583 GCF_023721935.1 Panthera uncia | reverse complement strand
AGGGGAAGGGGAGGGGAGGAGAAGGGATGGGAAGGGAAGGGGAGGGGAGGGGAAGGGGAGGGGAGGAGAAGGGATGGGAAGGGAAGGGGAGGGGAGGGGAAGGGGAGGGGAGGAGAAGGGATGGGAAGGGAAGGGGAGGGGAGGGGAAGGGGAGGGGAGGAGAAGGGATGGGAAGGGAAGGGGAGGGGAGGGGAAGGGGAGGGGAGGAGAAGGGATGGGAAGGGAAGGGGAGGGAGGGGAAGGGGAGGGGGAGGGGAGTGGGGGGGAGGGGAGAGGAGGGGAGGGGAGAGGAGGGGAGGGGAGGGGAGGAAAAAAAGAAAACAAGGAAATGGAAAAGATACATTTAATATTAAAATTTTTAAAGAAAAGTAAAACAAAAAAATATGGCATTCTTATGCATAGTTAGTACTATGTGTTTAAAATAGGATATTTTATGTATACATAGAGAAGCACCTATTAGGATGTCATCTAAGTAAGGAAAAACTTGTAAATAAAGACTTCTTCATAAAATAAATTTAAGGTAGTTTCCCTCACACATTCAAAATAATTATAATGCTTTCTGCTAAATGAGTGATAAAAGTGTTGCTTGATATTTGTTCTTCAACATTCTTTATTAGTAATATTTCTGCCTAATATTAAGCTATGCTAGCTAATGTCAAAATCAACAGGAAGTGGACATTAGCCATATCACATATTGCTTCCAAAAAAAACTTTCTTCCTCCTTTGTATGCCATATATTATTTCCTTTTCTATAGACTTCTAATTGTCTTATTAAATGTATGCCAAAGTCTGCCAAAGAGACCGCCAAAACGTGCCGGAATAACCCACCTAGATACGAAACTCTCTACACTCAATCATCTAGAGTTTTTAAAAATGCACCACTTAATAAAATATAACCCATAAATGTGCTATTTTTACATATTAAAGAACAGAAGGAAAACAAGCTATAGAAGGGAGGTATCTACCTTCTATAGGAAGGAAGAGGTAAGCTTCCCTGCCTTCACTAGTGTAGGTATTTCAACATCTCACAAACCCTTACTATGCACAGCAATCCTCAACTGGCTTAGGAACAGGTGGATTTGCAATCCAGAGCCTTTCTCAGCGGTGGGCAGGTTGGTCTAGGTTGTTGCGCAGGAGGTGGAGGCATTATTTTAGATGTGTCATCCCTAGAGATGTTTAGGTACCAGCCAATTTTTCCTGAGACACTAGCCACATTAACGGGATCTGCTGCTGCTAAATCTGTAACACTCAACACATATTTGAAAAGAAACATTATTAGCTAATTCCAACTATCGAAATAATAGATCATTTTTTTAAAAAATTAAAATACAGGCAAGCATAAAGAAGGAAATTAAAATTATTTGTAAGCCCATCAGCAGGGGACTAATGTTAAGAGGACATAAGGAACAACAGCAGGAAAAAAGTTATTTTTATAGCTCCTGGCCACATCTTCATCGCTCTCTGTACCTACTTACCTACTTCACTAGAGAAGGCAATACACCACACACAGTGAGTGCAGTTCTGTCTTGCTTTTGTGTACTCTCAAATGACATTCTCAAGAAACATCATTTACATCATATCCTGCCAAGTTTTGGTCTATCTAGTCTGTTACCATATTTGTCTTTCCCATTGGACTGTATAAGCTTCTCAAGATGAAAAGCTGCCTATTTTTCCCCTTAAGTATATGAAGCCAATTAGTGACTGGCAAATACTGTGTTCTTGTTTGTTTCACTCCTGAATGGATGAACAATGAGCACCACCTCCTGTGTTCTCTCAATGTGGTGGTCAAGTCAAGTTGTTTCCCCGTAAGCCTATTTATTCCTGACGTGATACTTGCAGACGGCTGTAAAATTCCAAAAGTTTAATTAAAGCTATGGCCTTATCTCAACAAATTGGCTTTCCATGGCAGTTCTTAACTGAGCCAAGGGAGAATTTGTCATTACTTCTACCTAATTCTATTTTGTAACCAATTCAAAAATAAATATTTTATTAAAGTAATTAGCAAATAATTATTAGTCATCAAATATGTTGATGAAGATTTACATGAAAATTGTAAAGACACTTGGTACAATTATAGTAGAAGTCTTTTCATCTAATATAATTGTATACAAACTGGTTAATTAAATGAAAAATTTGGCTAACTGGCAAATTTATATATATACATATATATGTATGTATATATACATAATATGAATATATATATGTATATATATATATTCATTGCCTAATATTTTTATATTTATATATATTTATAAATATTTTATATTTATATTATATTATAAATATTATATTTATATTTATAAAAATATTTTATATTTATATTTTATATATATATTTTATATTT
>NW_026057576.1:63012311-63073139 GCF_023721935.1 Panthera uncia | reverse complement strand
TTTTATATTTATATTTTATATATATATTTTATATTTATATTTATATATATTTATATATTTATATTTATATTATATATATATTTTATATTTTATATTTATATTTATATTATATTATAAATATTATATAATATTAATATATTATATTATAAATATTTATAAATATTTTATATTTATAGGAAGAGGTCTTTTTAAAAAATCTAAAGTAGATGTCTAATAATTAAGACTGATTTGTCTTTATGATCCACATCAATTCTACATTGCCTATGATTTCTAATTTCAATTCTTTTTATTTTAATGTTTATTTATTTATTTTTGAGAGAGAGACAGAGACAGAGCACGAGCTCACGAGGGGCAGAGAAAGAGAGGGAGACACAGAATCTAAACCAGGCTCCAGGCTCCGGAGCTGTCAGCACAGAGCCCGACACAGGGCTCAAACCCACCAACTGTGCAATCATGACCTGAGCTGAAGTCGGATGTTTCACTGACTGAACCACCTAGGAGCCCCTCCAATTTCAATTCCTTAAGATGAAACAGGAACTTAAGGACAAATGAGAAGAAAATCACATGCAAAATCCTTATAGATACCTTTTACCGCTTTCAAATTTTTATAGTTATCTAACAGCACCAAGGTCTACATTTTTTTGGAAGGGAATAGGGTTTTGTTTCATTCTGTTTTGCAATTAGATTATATTGAGTCTTTCTAAAACATTCAGCTTATTTATCATGAAAACAACAGATATCTTCCCTTAGGTATTCATCAAGAAATTACAACTAGTATAAAATCCTTTGGGAATAAACACAACTTGTTCTTAGTAAGTATGTTAAGAACTGATGAGACACAGGGACATTCAGAAGTGGAGCCCAGTACTGGCAAACGTTCATTGTGCCACAGCACAGGTGAGTGTGATTTGCAGAAGAAACTGGGAGAGTCAATTACATGTACAGCTGACCCATGAACAATTGGGAGGCTGGGGCACTGACCCTCATGTAGTCAAAAACATGCATATAACTTTTGACTCCCCCAAACTTAAAAGCCTACTGTTGACCGGAAGCCTTACTGCTAACACAAATGGTCGATCAACACATGTTTTGTATGTTATATGTGTTACATACTGTATTCTTACAGTAAAGTAAGCAACAGAAAAAAGTTATTAAGAAAATCATAAGGAAGAGAAAATACATTTACATTACTATGCTGTATTTATTGGAAAAAAAATTTGCATCTAAGTGTACCCACACAGTTCAAACCATATTGTTCAAGATGCAACTGTTATTGAATCATTATCAGAGACGATGCTGGAATTCTTGTCCTCAGTATGCATTACTGTCTGAACCACTGCTTAATTCTATCTAGCCCGTCTATAGCAGAAAGCTCACAGCTTCCCTCTCCTTTCATGCTAGGCTCCCTTGAGTCCAGCCTAGTGCTTTTCAAGTTTTCTCTGCTGTAAGTGCAATGTTTTCCCCAATTTGTCACAAATCAATACTATACTTGTAAAATGCAAAAAAAATACAATGGGGAAAAAGATAAAATACACAGGCATTTTAATTATTAATTCAGCAGACATAAAATTACTCTGTTAAACTACCAAAAAAGTTTCTAAACATTTCTTCCCAAATGTCTGTTCTTACCTCTTCATGAACCAGGAACAGTTTGGGGAATAGCACTGGTTTGCAGACGACACTGGGGTAGCACTTACCTTTTTTTTATTTTTAATTTTTTTTAATGTTTATTGTTTTACTTTTGAGACTGAGAGCACAAGTGTTTGGGGCGGGGGGGGGGGGGCGGTGGGGAGAGAGAGACAGAGACAGAGACAGAAACACAGAATCTGAAGCAGGCTCCAGGCTCTGAACTGTCAGCACAGAGCCCAACGTGGGGCTTGAACTGAGCCAAAGGCTCAAACTGAGATCATGACCCGAGCCAGAGTCGGATGCTTACATGACTGAGCCACTCAGGAGCAGCGAGTAGCATTTATCTAAACAAGCCTACATTAATTACATTAATTAATTAAGTGTGTAATGCCCATTTGTATGGGCATCATGATCTAGAATACAATTGAAAAGTGGATATAGATAAATAAGCAAATGCCTTCAAGGAAAACCTGAGAATTTTCTGCTGATGGATAACTCTCTTTCATCCAGCATAGAATTCCTTAACAAGAGGGATTATGGGAACAAGTGGTTCTATATTACACTGCAATCATTTTTTTTCAAAATAACCTAATGACAACTAATGCTGTTAAGAACCTAAAACCTAAAAACAACTAATGCTGTTAAATAACCTAATGACAACTAATGCTGTTAAAAAAACAAATATATTAAAATAAAAGGATTTTTTAAAGAAAGGTAAAAGACAAAGCCTATTGAGAGACCATTAAAATTATTTTAGTTCTAATTATTTAACATACTATGTCAGCTAATGATCTTATGATCATACTATTTCAGCTAATGATCAATATGATCTTCCTTAGCTAGCTTTCTTATTGTATTCTGGCTCAAAAAGAAGTCATACAGAAGAGGTCCTGTCCTTAATTTGGAGTTTATTTTCCATAACTGGTTCAAATGTACACATAAAGATATACTAGAATCTTAGAGAATCTAGACACTTCCATATGTGAATCCATTAAAAGGGAAAAAGAAAATCTGATTTTAACTTACTCATATGGGCATCAAGGACAATTTGTAACATAGAAAAATAATAAATAGGGCCAATGATGGGCTCAAGCTCAAACCAGAAAGGGATAACCTCTTTCAGAAAACTATACTAAAAACAAAAATTCCCTAAGTAATTGGCTATTTACGTATTCTGTTTGGTTGACCATTCATAGATAGTTTAGCGTAATGTTTAAACTGTGCTCTGTCGTCATTACAAAGCCAGCTCTCATGCCAAGATAAGACCCAAATACTTTTGTTCTGAATTAAATAAAATCCTATAATCATGGTTATAACATCTGTCTGACATTAAGCAGTTGGCTGCTAGAAATGGAGATTTTCTTTTCATCTCTTCCATAAAATCACAGACCCAGGGATGAGTCTTCAAAATACTGCTTCCCACCCCCAGCCGCTCAACTTCATCAAGCAGATATTTCTAAGTGTGCTGTGTAGCACCCCCCCCCTTTCTTTTCACGTTGGCATAAGTTTAGTTATCTTTACTACTCATTTGCCATTAAAACAAGACAAAAGATATTATTTTGATTAAATTCATTCATGTTTCCAGAATGCATTTCAACAATTATAGTATATATTGCTTATTATAATAACCTACATTCCTCTTTGGTTTTCTGTTCATTCATTAAAATGTTGTGTTTGCATGCAGAAGAGCCCCTGTTGCGAGCATATTTCATAAGATCTCTTTGTAAGTAAAATTCTCAAAGTTCTTAATCATTTCTTACCATTTGTGAACTTCTTAAAATAGTCCCTTTTGGGGGTATAATTTCTAACATTTGCATTTGTTTCTTTAACTAATCTAAGTCAAATTGTTTTATATTTGACCTCTGCATCAACTCTTAAAGGCTCAATAAAAAATGAATACCATTATTTTTTTTTTCAACGTTTTTTATTTATTTTTGGGACAGAGAGAGACAGAGCATGAACGGGGGAGGGGCAGAGAGAGAGGGAGACACAGAATCGGAAACAGGCTCCAGGCTCCGAGCCATCAGCCCAGAGCCTGACGCGGGGCTCGAACTCAGCCCAGAGCCTGACGCGGGGCTCGAACTCACGGACCGCGAGATCGTGACCTGGCTGAAGTCGGACGCTCAACCGACTGCGCCACCCAGGCGCCCCAAATACCATTATTTTATAGGTTATAATTACTCAAATTTAGACAAAGGTATTAATGAAGATTTTGTCTCACAGTCTTGTCCTTCCATCCTCCCTTCCAAGCAAACGTCATGGTTAGTGATAGAAAAGCTATAAGTACCTGAAGTCTTTTTTTTTTTTTTTTGAATGCTTATTCATTTTTGAGAAAGAGAGAGAGAGAGAGAGAGAAAGAGACAGAGCATGAGTGGGGGAGGGGCAAAGAGGGATGGAGACAGAATCTGAGGCAGGCTCCAAGCTCTGAGCTGTCAGCACAGAGCCTGATGAAGGGCTCGAACCCACAAACTGTGAGATCATGACCTGAGCCGAAGTAAGGTGCTTAACCAACTAAACCACCCAGGTGCGCCTCGTGTGTGAAGTCTTGATGACACCTTCCAGTACCTGAAGTCTTGATGATACCTTAGGTATGATGGAACAATGGTTTAAACACCAAGTACTTCATATCAAGGTTTTTAAATTATGCATGGAACTCTAGATTTCAAAGAGTATGATAAACTTGTAATACACATGAAAAGTGCCAAGATTATAAGAACAATGGAAGGTCAACCCCATGAGCTGTGAGAATACATCACCACCAAGGAATGTATTAATTCTATACTTCAAAAAGAAAAATTCCCAGTCTTTTCTTCATTTGAGAAACACCATACAGGAGCAGCAAGAATCACTTAGGCTCTGTTTTAGGCAGCCAAGGAGGTTTCTGTATGTCTTGATGTCAGACTGATCATGGTTAGTGTTTTCCATAAGGGAGAGGAAGAACCGGGTTGAGGGACACAGTAGGTTTATACCAGTGCCAAGGCTGTTCTTGTAGGACACCCTTACATTTCTGTTTTCACTTACTCTGCTTTGAAGTCCTGCTGCCTTCACTGGAAACAATTTGCTCTAAGAAAGATTGGCATTTTCCATGGATGTAAGAGATACAGTAATAGTAAGCCATCATAAAGTAATGTACTGGCGCATGTACTGAGCTAAATCCTCAATATAAAACACAGAGACTGAAGCGGTCTCATTATACACAGAGAGAAGCATGTCTAGTTGGACAGCTTTGTATTTATAACTGTGCCCCACATTATTTCTTGGAGTAACTACAGTGTTAAGAGCATTATAATCTTTATACACACGGATATAACATTTCCTTTTGTCTTTCTTTTGATTTTTAAGAGCACTGATGTTGTGAACTGGTTAAATACGGTTTATGCTAACACCTTCTTCTAGGAGCATTTTTACCCTCAGGAGCGCCTTCCCTCAGGTTTACCCGATACTGATAAAAGACCAAATTTGTTCATCTTGAGTTATGATAGAGAAAAAGTGTTTAGAAAAAATAAAGGATAGCATTGAGAAAGATTTCTTTAAGCAGAAGACAGGATTGTGCTAGATATGAAACATTTGTTTTTCACTTGTTAACAACAATGAAAAAGGAACTTTCAGTTGTGGGTACATTGGACACATCCACATAGAATTAAGGCTGTTTTCATACCTGCTTAAATGATTTCATTCACCACAATTCCTAGAGAAAACCTAGGATCTTGTGCTTATGTGGATACTATCCAGTACAAAGACTTCTGAGGCTGACAAAAATATTATTTATTTAAAAAAAATCAATAAAACATATTCCTAATATGTTTTAAGGATTATTTACATGGGGAATGAGAAAGTAGAAACAATTTAGAACTTTGGATGTAATGATATAATGCTTTAATTCTGTGTACGAACAGAGACATTTCTGTGTACTGCTATTGTGTGGATTAATAAGGTCGTCTGTTCCTTCCCAACTATGTGTGTCTCCCCTACCTTCCTTTTCCATTCTCTGAAAGCCAAGAGGACATATTTACATACTGTTTCACATAGCCTATGACTTGGCCTTTCCTCACAAGCTCCTTTTTATATTCTAACCCCTCCTTGTGTATTTTTACTTCTCTCTTTGAATTAAATTTATTATCCATGGGTAAATGTGCCAACCTAAACTTCTCAATCCTGGCTGCACAAAGTTAGGTTTGAAAAGCCTGGGTCAGCATTTTCTCACGCACAGGAAAGCACACAGAGTACTTCTGGGCTCCTTCTCCTGAGCCAGTCTTTCTTAAGTTCTAATTAACTCCTTGACTTTTTCAAGCTCCTGGGTGAACACTCAATGCTCATGGACTGCTGGATGTTCTAGTTGGCCCCAATTAAAAGTTGTGCTGGGATGTTTAACTTTTCAGTTCTCCTAGTTCTTGAAGTACAGAACTACTCCCCCTTAGTCAGTGCATGATGTAATATATCAGGAACCCCCTCCGACACTCTGAAATGTTCCAGTAAGAGAGAGCTCTGCTCCAATTGTGAATCAATGTATGTAACCACTGATTCCAAAATTGCATTTAGGAGAGTAGGAGGAAAAGGCAGGAAGGGTATAGGAGAGAGGAGGGGAAGAGAAAGAGAAGGCAAAGAAGAAAAAGAAGAGGCGGCGGGGAGGAAGACTGTAAAAGCTAAATAGTTACTGAAGTTTGTAAGAAGCGTAAATAAGTGAACAAATAAATAATAGGACTTCTCTTAGAAGATAGGTCAAAATAAATTTTAGAAGAATTATTAAAGGAGATAGAGGATCAACCCAGAAATGTCTGAAATTACCTCATCTAATAAATGAGAAAAGGCAAAAAAGAAGAGGAAATAATTCAAGAAATAAAAGGAAAATGTTTTCCAAAAGGAAATAAATACTCTGGACTGAAGACAAAAAATCCACATACTAATAGAGAAAACATGCAAAAACAAACAAACAAAATACACAAATACATGCTCAAGAAATGTCAAAGATAAAAACAAAAAGTTACAGAGTATGGGATAAAAAAGTCCTCCACAGGAACATGACTCTGATTGGTGTTAGACTTCTTTTTTATGACAAAAGATGCTTACAAAAATGAATAATATGTCAGGAGAAAAAGGATTTCAGCACATAATCCACACATAACCAACCACCCACCGTGTATATCAGGGCAAAATAAAGACATTATTAAATGTATTTATACTCAAAGCACACCTCATGAGCACTCTGGCTAAATAACACAAGGAAATAATCCAACAAAGAGAAACTGTGGGACCCAGAAAGAGGACTTGACTTTGTAACTCCAAGGAAAGAAATCAATGATGGCAACTTCAGAGTATGCTTAAAGAAGTTTCCCCACTTTCCGATACTTGACAAATGATACAGTCAGGAACCAGGTTATTCTAGAGATATGGTTGAAAATCACACTCACCACATCTGTCAAGATAAATGAAATATAGTTGAAAATTCAATGGAAAATAAAAATTGACAAATAATCCACTAAAAATATAAAAAATAAAGTATGTTATTGTTTTGAGCAATCGATGGGTTATTAAAAATGAGACATTTGACCTTGATGCTTAAAACATTCTCCCTTGAAGGGCGGCTGATTGGCTCCATCAGTTGAGTCCAGCTCTTGGTTTAGGTTTAGGTCATAATCTCACGGTATGTGAGACTGAGTTCCGTGTCGGGCTCTGCACTGGGAGCCTGCTTGGGATTCTCTCCTTCTCTCTCTCAAAATATATAAATAAACATTAAAAAAAAAAAAAGAAGAAGAAGAACATTCTCCTTTGAGCGGCATATGCACATAGCTCCCGAGGATAGATGCAATCACACTGAGGGATCTTCCCATGCATGTTATTTATATATTCATAATATTATGAGCAATACTTGTTGTTTTTAAATTTTTGGAACCAACTTATAGACAAAATACTGGACACTTAATATACAATAGTATGTAAATTTTATAAACCATACAAATGAGTTCTTTCAACAAATATCTAAGTGTTTGCTCTATGTGCCACAAACTACTTTAATAACAGTGGATTCAACAGTAAAAATATAAAAATAAAGGAAAAGGTATGACCTCCTGAAACTCACAATATAGGAAGAAAAATAATCAATGTAGTAACACGTACACAGTATAAACTGCAATCTTATTAAACTGAAGTCTTATTGCAAAATAAAGAGATAACAAAGAGAAATGAGGATGTGTACCTATTTTTTAAAGGTTTATTTATTTAGGGGTACTTGTGTGGCTCAGTCGGTTGAGCATCCGACTTTGGCTCAGGTCATGATCTCACGGTTCGTGGGTTCGATCCCCGTGTTAGGCTCTGTGTTGACAGCTCAGAGCCTGGAGCCTGCTTCGGATTCTGTGTCTCCCTCTCTCTCTCTCTCTCTGCCCCTCCCCTGATCGTGCTCCATCTCTGTCTCTCAAACATGAATAAACGTCAAAAATAAATAAAAATAAAAGTTTATTTGAGAGAGAGAGCGCACACACACACACACACACACACACGTGTGCACACGCTTGCACATGTGAGTGGGGGAGGGGCAGGGCAAAAGGGAAAGAGAATCCTAAGCAGGCTTCATGCTGTCAGCACAGAGCCTGACACGGGGCTCGAACCCACAAACCATGACATCATGACCTGAGCTGAAATCAAGAGTCAGACCCTTAACTGACTAAGCCACTTAGGTGCTCCAATGTATAGGTACTTTTAAAAGGGATATAGAGCAAGTGATCTCAGGGAGGAAGTAAGCATGCATCAATTCATAGGAAGAACTCTAGAGGGAGTGCATCCAATGACCACTGCCTCTGGTATTGGTTGGTCATGTTTGAATTCCAGCAAGAAGCCCAAGGCTAGAGAAGAGAGAACAGATGAGAAGTAAGAGCTGAGGTCTGAAAGAAAGGCTGGGGTCAGATATAGTACCTAAGACTTTGTGGGTCATGGAAAGGACCTTGGATCTCCTTCTGAATATGATGAAGAAACCCTCAGGGGTTTCAGCTGAGCAGTCCTGTACCAACTAAGGGTGGGGAGAGGAAGAAGCATTAGAAAGGAATTCCTTAAGGTGCAAGGCAGGGAGGCAAGAGACACTTGTCAGAAGTTGATTGCTCAGGAAATAAAGCTTCAAATATGTCATTTAAAGCTATAAAGGCAACCAATATGAGAAGAAATAGAACACAAGTTAAAAAAATTAAAAAAGGAAGAGGAAGGGGAAAGTGGTTAACGCAAATGAGTTCATTGCTTATCTTTCATAGCTGCTGCTAAAAATAGATGAAGAAAAAGAGGTATTAAAATAGTCAAAAGAGTAGGCAGACTAGGAATAAGGAGAGATTCTTAAATTCCTTTTTATATCTTTATTTAGTGTGTGAATTATTATGTCCTCTTCATGTTTTTTGTTCAACTTTTAACTTTTGTTCAAACCAATAAGAAAACTAAATATTCCAAGTTCGTGAAGTAGGGAAAAGGAAATTCATATCAGTTGGAAATGATCTTTCTGCCTTATGAAGTACATTCACCACAATTTACCAGTTAAAAAGGCATATTAAGAGATCATAAGGGTAGAAATGTAGCATGTAGCATTTTCTTGGGTTACGAACTCATTACAACATGTTCAGAAAGATTTATCTCAAATTTAACAATGCATATTTTCATGTATCTGCATATATTTTCAAGAGGAAAAATATCAAAAGTCTTTCTACTTGGCATTATTGTCTTCAATGTTTACAAACACTCTGCATTCAACTGAATTTCAAGATATTTTCCAGTACAGCTTTTTCGTATGAAAACTGGATGAGACTCATGATTACATAAGGTTTCATTAACATCTTTGTTGTTCCTGATTGACCCTATAACTCTCAGAAGAGAAATAAGCGGAAAAAAAATCTGCAGAGCATAGTAAAAATAAAGGTAAAACACCAATTAACATCAGCAGTGTCACAATCACCTGCTCAATTTCTTTGTGCTCATCATTTTCAATATAGGTTGAAATCAGTTAATAATAAAAAAGAAATGAATGAGAATGTATTTTAAATCTCAATTTCATTTTTTATTATAAAATAAATTGCTTTTGGGGGGAGTAGAAATATTTAAAATGTGTTTCAGTAACCTAAGAAACAGGTCACTTTTGAAAGAAAATTCACTCTGATGATATTTTCCAATATCTAAAATAAATATTTTTAGGTTTCAATATGTTTTAAAAATCATCCCTCCTTTCTAGATCAGGTACCCATGCTTGAAAGTTCATGTTCAAAATAAATAATATAATATTGAACACTTCTAACATTTGACTGTGTATATTTTTTGCCAATTTCTTTTAAATTGCCCACTCTGTTGATTTAAAAATGAATCATAGGGGCCCGTGGTGGCTCAGTTAAGTGTCTGACTCTTGTTTTTGGCTCAGGTCATGATCTCAAGGTTTGTGATACTGAGCTCTGGGCTGGGCTCTGCACTGACAATGCAGAACATGCTTGAGATTCATTCTCTCTCTCTCTCTCTCCCTCCCTCCCTCTCTCTGAAATAAATAAATAAACAAAATAAAATAAATAAAAGTGAATGATATTACTTATTTTTAATGTTTAAAAAGAAAAAGTTTTAGTGTTTAGCAGTTGGTATTATGCCTACTCTTGTCAACTCAAGAAACATAAATTTAAAATGTTAGTGAATCAATTTCTCGCTCTGTTAGTAAATATAAACATACTTTAGAATGGTTTTAGGAAGTGATTATTTTTAAGTTTTGATTTTTGAGAGAGTGCAAGAGTGGGGGAGGGATAGAGAGAGAGAGGAGAGAGAGAGAATCCCAGTGACAGCACGGAGCCCAATATGGAGGCTTGAACTCACAAACCGTGAGATCCTGACCTGAGCCGAAACCAAGAGTCAGAAGCTTAACTGACGGAGCCACCTAGGAGCCCCAGAAAGTAATATTCTATAATAAAAGGAGAAGGCTATATAAGTGTTTCATAAACTTCTTCCTAAATATGTCAGAAATTCTCATTTATTTAGGGGCTCTTTTTTTTTAATGTTTATTTTTGAGAGAGACCAAGTGCAAGGGGGGGGAGGGGCAGAGAGAGAGGAGACACAGAATCTGAAGCAGGCTCCAGGCTCCGAGCTGTCAGCACAGAACTCAACGTGGGGCTCGAACCCACAAACTGTGAGAACATGACCTGAGCCGAAGTCAGACACTTAACTGACTGAGTCACCCAGGCGCCCCGCTTTAGGCACTCTTAAAGCTATCACCAGTGTGTAACTGAAGAGCTTGACTTTTATTTAGTGCTGATTTTAAGTGAATGTGACTTATTCTAGAACATTTAGAAAATGTCTTTAATATCATGGGATTTCATTCTCAGAATTTCATGAGCAAAAATTTAAGAATGACTTGTCTTCATTTGCTAGAAGGAGATGTGAAAAAAATATCTCATGGCAGCGTAACAGAGAACCACTGAGATCTTGGCGAAGGGCCCAATGAGAATGACCAAGTGGGATGAGTGTCCCTAAGGCTGATGTCTGGGAATCAAGTGTTACATCTAAGAAATAAACACAACTCTGGCTTAAGTAATGCCATCCCCACCTTTTGTCTGGAGTAGTACCTGAAGGTGCTTATCCTGTTGTGCCTGCAGGAAAGTTGTGTTGCAACATGAACACAACCCAGTTTCTTTTCTTAAGTTTGTATCTGGTACAAGGCCACCTCTGACGTTCAATTCAGCCTAATCACATTGGGCAGCCTTGGCTTATGCTGTCTTGCCACAGTAACACACTTTGCGAGCCTTACAGTTTTCTACAGTTGGTGTAGGAGCCAAGTATCAAGTGCAGTTGCTGCTTTTCAGTTTGTGCTCACGCTGAATGAAGAACAAATTTAAAAGGTTTTTTTTTGTTTTTTTTTTTTTGGTGGAAAAAGGTATGAAACTTCTGAATAACATGTAATAAGCTATACAGGAAAATATATTTTGAGATAGGCAATGAACTACAAGGAAAGCCTTAGTTTTCAGAAACCAATTTCTCACTCAGATAAATGTCTCAACCAGCAAATGTATGAACTAGAGGCTTGTGGGCGCTATTCACCACCCCAATTTCCATTTCAGGGCACTGTCTATGGAAATCAAGAGAAACACAGTATAGTAAGGAAAAGGAATCCAGAACAATTTAGTGAGCCCTCAGCAGGGAATATTGCATGCTTTATTTCAAGAGATTAAACAGAATGGGGGGGGGGGCGGGGAGAGAGAGAGAGAGAGAGAGAGACGGGGAGAGAGAGAGAGAGAATGGGAAAAATCAGACAGGCACTGCTATTTCTCATCCATAAATGATGTAAAATAGTATCAGGCATGCTGAATATCTACGGATATTAAAATGAGAGTTGTAGCAGAATGGCTTATTCAATTACTTAACAGAAGACACTAAATTTTTGTATGTGTAGTAAAGTTTACTAGAAATCTCAAGAGGGTGGACAATAAAGCAACTTACGTTTCTTTAGCTAATTTGTACTAAAATGGGCATAATTCTCAGTACTATCAAGCTCTAATTCTTCAGTTATAAAGAAAAATTGTTCTTTTTAAAGGTAATACATTCAGAAAAACTGCAGATGGGCCTAAGAGAGCATATCCAAATATTTACCAACAGCTTCTCACAGACCTTGATGACTATCTGGTAAAAAGAGAGCTGAGGGGAACTTTTTAAACTACCATACTGTTTTAAATACATCCATTACCTTAATTGTTATTTATGCGAAAGCACTGAGTAAAGAATTATGTAAATGTAAGTTAATGATGGAAATGTAATTCTTAACAATTATTTAAAACTACTTGAGAGCTTTAGACAAGTGTATCATTCTTTCCACTACTGAATATCTCAGCAATGTATGCCTGACTGTGAAGGCACTACTCATCAAAAAGGAAAGGGAAGCCAGAAATTTTTCCTCTACTCTCTTGTTCTCTATTACATACTTCTTTCTTATTATATCCCAAGTCTACTCTTTATTGAGAAAAGCTTCATCACTTTTCAGTAGAATTTATGGAAACCAGGCTAGAAGCAAGAACTAGACTCAGAACTTTGTCTTTAAAATTAAGTGATGCGTGCAAAACTGTTTCTAGTAAAAATAAATTATACAGATTTTTACTTAATTGCTAAAAAATTAAAATTAAGATGGATGTAAGAAAAATATCATATGTATCACAGGTTACCTAAAGACAGAGAAAACTAGTATCTTGGGCATAGTCTCCACATTTCCAACTGGATACAAATTTTCAAGTATTTTCTCAAACCTGATCTTCCTATATTCTATTGAACAATGAAAAAATTTCCTCACTAAAAGGTGATGTGAAAAAAGAGTAAGAAGTATTGAAGAAAGAGATGGCAGAGGGAGAGTTTCTATTTCCTCTATCCATCTTGAATTATAAAGGAAATGTAACATCTAGCAGAGGGACCAATAAACAATTTAAACAATGTCCAATATTATAGTGCCGTTAATGTATACTGATTGATTGAATAGTAAGGGATAGGTATTCAGGCCATTTACTATAAATACTGCCTCATTCCATTGTCAACGGCAGTCAACCAAGCATTAGTATCAGACTGACCTGGATCTACACTGCAGCAATTTTATTAACTATGTTTGTGACTTCAGACACATGATTTAACCTCCCTCAATGAGACATGGATTGACCTAACGCGCAATTTCAGCACTTTATATAAATGACAAGAGCAATTAGGAATGATAATTAAGTGAGAATACTGAATTTTCAAGGATGTAATTAACTATTATATATAAGTCAACCTCTGCAATAATGGATATACTGTAGGTACTCAAAAATATTAGCTAGGGGTGCCTGGGTGGCTCAGTTGGTTAAGGGTCTGACTCTTGATTTTGGCTCAGGTCATGGTCTCACGGTTTGTGAGTTTAAGCTGCACATTGGGCTCTGTGCTGACAGTGCACAGCCCACTTGGGATCCTCTGTCTCTCCCCTCTCTCTCTCTGCCCCTCCCCCACTCTGTCTCTCTTTCTCTACCTCAAAATCAATAAATAAATTTTTAAAAAACATTAGCTACTTTCTTTCCAAACACAAAACTTCTGAAATTCAAGTACTGTATATGAAACATGCCAAATAATAATTATTTCTTACTCATCTAAAACAAAATACACATTTCTTTTCTGTTTCAGTGGCTACTGAACAATTTAAATTCCTTCACACATTACTGCATATAACATCCCTGTCACACATCTTTAAAGATAACTTAGAATAATATAGTCAGTTGCAACTTCCAGGACCATAGAGGACAGCAACAACTAAGCTGTTGGTCTTATGTGAAGAAAATCAAGAGTTATGCAGTATAATGCCCATTCCATCAGGAAACCCTCAGAAACATGATGTAGGAAAGGAATAAGTTTTTCATTTGAAACAGCCATTTGAATCTGAAAAATACTTCATAGAAAAACAAGAAGTCATCACCTCTTAACAGTCTTTCATCAGATTAGTGCTGAAACAGATTTGTCTTTATTGTAAGAGAAAAAATACTGCCATTCTTTAATCCCATGAAGAAATTCAATTATCTTCCCATAAATACAGAAAAGTTTAGAAAGAAATATGTTTTAATGTTGTTCTTGTTGTTATTTTATTGATATATAATTGACATATTAAGTTTCATACATATTTAAAATATATGTTCATAAAATATATGAATATATGCACAACATATTCAACATTATATCATTGTATAAAATTATCAGCACAATAAGTCTAGTTAACTTCATCACCATACACAGAATCTTTTTCTTTTTTAATTTTTTTTTTTAATCTTTATTTGCTTTTGAGAGACAGAGAGAGACAGAGCATGAGTGGGGGAGGAGCAGAGAGAGAGAGGGAGACACAGAATCCGAAGCAGGCTCCAGGCTCTGAGCTGTCAGCACAGAGCACCACACAGGGCTCGAACCCACAAACCATGAGATCGTGACCTGAGCCGAAGTTGGACGCTTAACCAACCAAGCCACCTAGGTGCCCCAATCTTTTTCTCTTTTGATGAGAACTATGAAGATCTACACTTGGCAACTTTGAAATATGCAAATGTATTATTATTAATGAAGAATATTTTTTCAAATATGTATAGGCATAAGCAAAAGTGGTTTGAGATTGTGGTCACTGTGGGCATGACCAACCAATGATTTCTCAATTGCTGAAAGGTTCCTGCACAAAAGCTGTCTTAGGAGATAACTTTTCTATATCGTGCCTTAAAGCTGTAAGTTAGTGGTTTAAAGCAGCTATTGACTTGGGCATAGAGACAGGAGAAAAAATAAGGTCTTTAATTTTGTTATCTTGCACTTCAGGAAGTAAATTACTTGCATTCTTCTCTGATTGAAAGAGGATATTTAGGATTTAAAATCTTCTGATGTCAGGTGCTTGGGTGGCTCAGTCTGCTGAGCATCTGACATCAGCTCAAGTCATGATCTCAGGGTTCCTGAATTCAAGCCTTGCATTGGGCTCTCTACTGTCAGTGCAGAGCCTGCTTCAGATCCTCTGCCCTTCTCTCTCTGCCCCTACCCCAATCATACTTTCTCTCTCAAAACTGAATAAATATTTTTTTTTTATTTTTTTTTTCAACGTTTATTTTATTTTTGGGACAGAGAGAGACAGCGCATGAACAGGGGAGGGGCAGAGAGAGAGGAATACACAGAATCGGAAACAGGCTCCAGGCTCCGAGCCATCAGCCCAGAGCCCGACGCGGGGCTCGAACTCACGGACTGTGAGATCGTGACCTGGCTGAAGTCGGACGCTTAACCGACTGCGCCACCCAGGTGCCCCAAAACTGAATAAATATTTTTAAAAAATCCTCTTATGTTTGCATTGTTTTGGTAAAAGAGGCAAAATGGTATTGAGGATACATCACAGAAAACTGTTCTGGACAGTACGTCTGAAACAGATGGATTACAAAAAGTATGGAGAGAAGAAATATGTTAACATTTCAGTAAAGCACAGTTTTAGGCAGCATAGTGAGGATTGGCTGGAGGACAACTAGATGATTAAAAGAAAATTCTGTATTTTTTTTTGTGATTATCATTATAAAAAGGAAAAAAAAATGTATCTTTGCTCCAAACTGGAAAAGATAAACTAAAATAAAACATTCACTTCATAAACGAAAGAAACAAATAAACAAATTGTGAGAATTTTAGTTTCATAGAGGAAAGACTGGCTGCAATCCTAAAATGAGGTCTTGCTTCAGCGTAAGAAAAGAGGCATTACCAGATGTTTATAAATGTAACACACAGAATTAAATTCTATCTGCTACTTTCCATGTCTCCTTGAGGATGTGTCCTCAGGTTGAGGGCCAAGCCAGAAGGTGGAATCGTTTTACAAAATGCATAGAATGAATGTCCTTGAGAAAATGGGTGTAGTTTTCTGATCTTACAAGAGCATTAAAAAAGCTAAGCATTAAAAAAGCAAAAAAGCAGCATCACAAAATTTCAGTGAGAGAACAGAAAAAAAATAAATAAATGAACAAGTAGATTTAGGACCTGTATTGCCATTTTACTCAGATCATCAGAGTAACCTTTCTGCCAGGAGCTGCCCATGGTGCTGAACTCTCATGCAACAATTTAGTAAATAGTCTGCTTTGAATCCATCTTGCCCTCTTGGTTCGAACTATCACTCACAGCAGTTATTTATCAAAAATGCAAGGTTATATGACTTTATTTATTATGTAGGTCAATTATATGCCCAGATCCACATCAAAAGTGACCTCAACCTCACCTTGACTCAGCTTCCAAGCAGGACAAGAAACTTATCCAAATTCCCACCACTTAGTTTATATTATTTAAGGTAAGTTAAAAGCACAAACATTTCTAATGAATTAAGTGAAACATTAATCTTGAGTTACATCACTTAAAACAAACCAAAAGTAATACTTCCTTATCAAAGGAACTAAGTTATACAAACCACCCGTACATTTTCCAGTCCTCAGCACACATAGGGAAAATGTGTACTTGTGCTCTTCAGAAAAATTTTGTAAAAGCAATGGTTTTTAGCCACTTTATCAGCTCAAAAAAGTAGTGGAGAAGCAACAAAAAGAACAAAGATTTGAGGCTATGGTGTAAGGTTTGTCTACATCACTTACTAGGTTTGGGGATATCACTTGATGATTCTAAGCCTTGGATTCTCCACTGATTAAATTAGTGAGATATATAAGGATAATATATAGAGAAAATAGGATATTATTTGTGACAGTGATTTTTTTTAACATTTGTAAAGGCTCAGGAACAATAAGACTAAAGTCAGAATAATTTCTGAGTACATCTACATCTGTTAAAGTAGAATGCTGCCTGGAAGCTAAGGTTCTAGTTCAATGACACAAGAAAAGGTGTAGATTGTCTAAAACTTTAAATAGTGAGCTGTCAAATAAATCTGAGGGAAGGCCAGCACTGAAAGAAGAAAGCAAACACTAAATCCAATAGTTTTGTAGGTTCAAGGCAAAACTATATAGCATCATGTTATTTCAAGTACCAGAAAAAATTTTAATAATGCCTTTTTTCTAATCAACCAGACAGACAATAACTGTAGTGGAAAGTCCACTGAACTGGCAGACAGATACTTTAGATTACTGAAGTTTATACACGGGTTGGTAAAATTATTAGAAGGAAGTATTTGTACGTGCACCTTCTTCCAAACTCATTGAATAGAGGCAACTAACTAGGAAGAGCTTATATCCTTTAAAAACACTTTGGAGAATCTTGGCAAAGCATACAGAGTCTTATAAAAGTAAATATACAGTGGTTACATATAATTTGATTAGTCAATCTTATGGACAGTAAAAACTAATTTATGAAAGATTGAATGGTAAAGGTCTAGTGACAAAAAAAAGGAATTAAGATTTTCAAAAAACTCAGATGGTCATGGTCCTCAAGAGAAAAGATCAGTTGGTGTTATTCTAACAGAATTGCTTAAGCAATTTCCAAAATGCCATTTTTACTACAAATGAGGTCTGCTTAGGCTGAGTTGGCAGCAAGCCACTGATTCAAGACAAACTGGAATTACATTTAAACACATTTATAATCAATATCCATTCTACTTCCAAAATAATTGTAGGTGATTTAAAATAAAAGACACATATGCAACATAGCTTTGAATTAGAATGAGGAAAAAATGTTTAGTAAAGAGCAGGAAGAAAATCTATTAAATACCAAGGAAATAATCATTATGACTTAAGCTTTTAGCTCTGACCTTGATAGGGAGAGAAAAACAGAAAATAGGACTATATGCCATTTTCAAACATGCCACAGATTTATTTTTATTCTGACCTTTACCTATGCTATTTCTAAGAACTGAAATACTTTCCCGATGTTGCTTTGTTTATTGAAATTATATACATCCCCCAAGTCCTACTTTGTGTACTCTTGGTATTCCCTAATATGATTTATACTGTATGTTTTGCACTCACAGACTTTGCTTATATATACTGTATATACTATATATACTGTATGTTTTGCACTTATATAAGACTTTGCTTATGTATCTTTGGGCATGTGTTTAATCATTTAAGTTCCATGTCTGTCTTTTCACCCAGATGCTAAGTTGCTGAAGGACACAAATCCTATCTTAATACTGGTACATCAGGATCATTCATAAAGGTTTTGGGAATTATTTGTAATGACTTCCTTCAACAACCTATTTATTTATTTATTTTTTTCCAACATTTTTAATTTATTTTTGGGACAGAGAGAGACAGAGCATGAACGGGGGAGGGGCAGAGAGAGAGGGAGACACAGAATCGGAAACAGGCTCCAGGCTCCGAGCCATCAGCCCAGAGCCTGACGCGGGGCTCGAACTCACGGACCGCGAGATCGTGACCTGGCTGAAGTCGGACGCTTAACCGACTGCGCCACCCAGGCGCCCCTAACCTATTTATTTAAAAATAATAATCTTCATTTCTTTTCTACAAATTATATTAGGTATTATTAAATAGCAACCTGAGAGTTTGATGAGCAAGACCAGAAAAAGTTGTAAAGAAAATAAACGTTTGAGAAGAGAGGAAAGACAGTAGCTAAATAGAAGGACCCTCGGCTCACCTTGTCTCTTGAGTACAACTAGACAACTACAAAATCACCCTAAATACCCCAGAAATTGACCTGAAGACTAGCAGAACATACATCACCACTAAAAGTAGAGAAGAGGGGAAGAGGGCACATCAAAGAAGGTAGGAAGTGCAGAGACAATGTTTGGAAGAAAAACAGATCGTGGCCACTATGGTGGGGAGAGAGCTACAGTCACATACAAAGGCAAAAAAGAAACTGACACACAGGGAGGCCCTTACAAGGAAGACATATCCCCATAGCAATTGGCTTGGAAAGCAAGTTAAGACCAAATTTTGTGAGTTCTTGCAACAGCAGATCTTAAACCCTGGAGTTCTAAAGATCAGTACATTTGGCTTGGGGACAGCCTAGAAGGCACCCCACTGCTCTTAGAAAGGAGGCAGAGCAAACAGCCCACAAATATATAGCGTGGAAACAGTGATCTGAAGAGTGCCTGGGGCACACAGCAGTGGTAAGTTATTTGCTTATCTAAGCATGTCCCAGAGAGGCAGCATTCATGGAGGCATCCCTCCAGAAACAAAGGAAATGGCTAGTGCCATTTTCTTCCCCAGTCTCTCAGCATAAGCACAAGACCACTTGTAGGAACCAGCATAGCTGAACACTTGCTATCTAACTGACTTACAGCAAGCTCCATCTCTCCTTATTCCCTAGTGGAACCACCTTCCCTGTCACACTTGCCTCAGTCCCACTGTGGTAGGTCCCCCTCCATCAGTACACTGGCTGAAACCCCTGCCAACAGCATGCCTCTGGATATAGGAATTTTGCAAGGCCTGAGTTCTGGTGTTAGTGGTGACAGGTCTCAATTCACAAGCAAACCAGAGCACATCTAGTTAAAATGTGCCACATTCAGGCAAGGGACCAAACACTGCCCATAACAGGCAAAAAGAGCCTCTGCCGATGACTGGTGACCAAGATACAACATGTATTGGAGACACTCACTGAAGTGACAGGACCCGGGGAAAGGGGGACATTACACTGCAAGACACTACAGAACCTCTTCATCATAAGGTCATTACCCTCAAGAACAGGAAAGGTAACTGACATTACTAACACAAAGAAGCAGACATAGAGATTTTGATAAAATGAGAAGACAGAGGAATTTGTCCCAAAAGACAGAACAAGGCTAGCCCATGGACACAGATCTAAGTGAAACAAATATAAGTAACAAGGCTGATAGAGAATTTAAAGTAATAAAGGTACTCACTGGACTTGAGAAAAGAGTAAAAGACATGAGTGAGACCCTTAACACAATGGTAATGAATAATATAGCAGAAATAGAAGGCTTAATGAATGAAATGAGAAACACATTTGATTGAATGAACACGAGGCTAGAAGAAGCAGAGGAACAAATTAGTGACCTAGAAGACAGAATAATGGAAGGTAATCAAGCTGAACAGAAGAAGAGAAAAAAAATTATGCAAAATGAGAATAGACTTAAGGAACTTAGTGTCTCCATCAAATGTAATAAAACATTCACATTATAAGAGTTCTAGAAGAAAAAGAGTGAGAAAAGGGGGCAGAAAATTTATTTGAAGAGATAATAGCTGTAATATAGGGAAGGAAGCAGATATCCAGATCCAGAAGGCACAGAGAATCTCCCAACAAAATGAACCAAAGCAGACCCATGCCAAGATATATTGCAATTAAAATAGCAAAAGTTAGGGATAAAGAAAAAAAATAAAGCAGCAATACAAAGGAAGACAGGAAGACAAGGGAAACCCATAAGGCTCTCAGGGGATTTTTCAGCATAAAATTTTCCAAGTCAGAGGGAGTGGAATTATATACTCAAAGTGCTAAATGTAAAAATTCTGCAGCCAAGGATATTCTATTCAGCAAGCTATCATTGAAAATAGAAGGAGAGATAAAGAATCTCCCAGACCACTAAAACAGCTCTACAAGAAATATTAAAGGGGACACTTTAAGCAAAAAGGAAAGCCCAAAAGTGACAGTATGAAGGAAACACAAGAGCAGGAAAAATGAAATTTTTGTAAAGTATCAAAGTACTCATAAAAAAAAAAAACATGAAATGTGAAACTATCTACCTAAAATGTGAGAAGGAGTAAAGAACAGGTTCAAACTTAAATAACCATTAATTTTATATAGACTGCTATATGCAGAAGATGTTACATACAAACCTAATGGTCACCACAAATCAAAAACCATTTATAGATATGCAAAGAATAAAAGAAGAAATCCAAATACACCACTAAAGAAACGAAGCAAACCCTTAAAGAAAGTCAAGAAAAGACCAGAGAAAATCTTCAGAAAAAAAAAAACAAAAAAAACAAACAGGTAATAAAATGGCAAAAAATACATATCTATCAATAATTACTTTCGTTGTAAATGGACTAAACACTCCAATCAAAAGACACAGGGTGACAGTATGGATAAAAATAAATAAGACCCATCTATATGCTGCTTAGAAGAGACTTACTTTAGACCTAAAGACACCTGTAGATAAAAGTGTGGGGATAGAGAAATATTTTACCATGCAAATGGATGTCAAAAGAAAGCTGGAGTAGCAATACTTATACTGGACAAAATATAACTTACAACAAAGACTCTGACAAAGAAGGACAACACATAATAATAAAGGAAACAATCCAACAAAAAGATGTAACAATTGTAAATATTTATACACCAAACATGACAGCACCCAAATACATGAAACAGTTAATGACAAACATAAAGAAACTGATAGACAGTCATACTAGGGACTTTACCACCTCATTTATATCAATAGATCTTCTATACAGAAAAACAAGGAAATAATGGCTTTAAATGACAAACTGGACCAGATGGATTTAACAGATATATTCAGAACATTCCATTCTAAAACATCCAAACACAAATTCTTTTCAACTGCACGTGGAAGATTCTCCAGATGGGATCACATGTTAGGCCACAAAACAAGCCTCCACAAACTCAAAAATAATGAAGTCAAATTGTGCATTTTTTTCTGACAACAAGGCTATGAAACCAGAAGTCAAACACAAGAAACATTCTGGAAAGATCACAAATACATGGAGGTTAAATAACATGCTACTAGACAATGAATTAGTCAACCATGAAATACAAGAATAAATTAAAAAGTACATGGAAACAAATGAAAATGAAAACAATGATTCAAAACCTTTGATATGTAGCAAAAGTAGGTCTAAGAAGGAAGCTTATAGCAATACAGGCCTACTTTAAGAAGCAAGAACAATCTCAAATAAACCACCTAACCTTATATCTAAAGGAGCTAGAAAAAGAAAAATAACCTTAAAACCAACAGAAGGAAGCATATAATAAAAACAAACGATACTGAAACTAAAACAAAACAAAACAAAACACCCCAACACATGCACACAACACATACAGATCAATGAAAGTAGGAGCAAGTTCTTTGAAAAAATAATCAATGAAATTGATAAATCTCTAGCCAGACTTCTAAAGAAAAAAAATATATAAAGGACTTAAATAACTAGAATCTCAAAGAGACTGGAGAAATAACCAACACCACAGGAATACAAATAATCAGAGAGAAAATTATGAAAAATCAGATGCCAATTATTTGGACAATCCAGAAGAAATTGATAGATTCCTAGAAACATATAATCTCCCAAAACTGAAAAAGAAACAGTAAATTTGAACAGACCAATTACCAGCAAAGAAATGGAATCAGTAAGCAAAAAACTCTTAGCAAACAAAAGTTCAAGACTGGATGCCTTAATAGGCAAATTCTACTAAATATTTAAAGAAGAGTTAATACCTATTCTTCTCAAGCTATTCCAAAAAATAGAAAACGAAGGAAATTTTCCAAATTCATTCTATGAGGCCAGCATTACCCTGATACCAAAACGAGATTAAGGCACCACAAAAGAAGAGAACTCCAGGCCAATACCTCTGAACACAATTGAATCTAACAATACATTAAAAAGAATCATTTACCAAGATCAAGTGGGATTTGTTCCTGGGTTGCAAGGGTGGTTCAATATTTGTAAGTCAGTCAATGTGACTTTCAGTAAGAAAAAGAATAAGAATCAGATGTACCACTTCAATAGACACAGAATAAGCATTTTACAAAGTACAACATCCAACCATAATTTAAAAAAACCTCAACGGGGCGCCTGGGTGGCTCAGTCGGTTAAGCCGCCGACTTCGGCTCAGGTCATGATCTCGCGGTCCGTGAGTTCAAGCCCTGCGTCGGGCTCTGTGCTGACAGCTCAGAGCCTGGAGCCTGTTTCAGATTCTGTGTCTCCCTCTCTCTGACCCTCCCCCGTTCATGCTCTGTCTCTCTCTGTCTCAAAAATAAATAAACGTTAAAATAAATAAATAAATAAATAAATAATAAAAAAACCTCAACAAAGTAAATTTAGAAGGAACCCACTGCAACAAAATATAGGCCATATATGAAAAGTCATATGTAACAGCATCCTCAGTGGGGAAAAACTGAGAACCTTCTCCATAAGGTCAAGACAAGGATGTCCACTCTCATGCTATTATTGAACATAGTACTGGAAGTTCTAGCCATAGCAATCACACAAGAGAAAGAAATAAAAGGCATTCCAATTGGTAAGAAAGAAGTAAAATTTTCACTATTTGCAAAGGACATGATAACATATATGTAGAAAATCCAAAGGACTCCACCAAAAAACGGCTAAAACTGATCAATTCAGTTAAGTCTCAGGATACAAAAACAATCTACAGAAATATTTTGTGTTTCTATACACCAATTAGAAAACAGCAGGACTATAAATTATTTTAAAAATCCCATTTACAATTACTGAAAAGAATTAGATACTTAGGAATAAATCTAATGAAAGAGGTGAAACACCCATACTCTGAAAACTATAAAATACTGACAAAAAGAAATGAAAAGATATTCCATGCTCATGGATTGGAAGAACAAATATTGTAAAATGTCTATTCTACCCAAAGAAATCTACACATTCAATGCAATTCTTATCAAAATACCAACAGCACTTTTTACCAAACTAAAACAAATAATCCTAAAAATTTGTATGAAACCACAAAAGATCATGAATGGCTAAAGCAATGTTGAAAAAGAAAAGCAAAGCTCGTGGTACCACAATCTCAGACTTCACACTATATTACATCGCTCTAGTGATCAAAGCAGTATGGTGCTGGCACAGAAGCAGACACATAGATCAATGAAACAGAATTAAAAAAAAACCCAAAAACAAACCCACAACTATATGGCCAACTAATCTTCAACAAAGCAGGAAAAAATATCCAATGGGAAAAAGAAAGTCTCTTCCACAAATGGTGTTGGGAAAACTGGACAGCAACATTCAAAAGAATGAAACTGGAACACCTTCTTAACATCATAAACAAAAGTAAATTCAAAATAGATTAAAAACCTAAATGTGAGACCTGAAACCATAAAAATCCTAAAAGAGAGTACAGGGAGTAACTTTTCTGACACTGGCCATAGAACAGTTGTTCAAAATAGGTCCCTGAGAACCCTCTTGCACTGTTGGTGGGAATGCAAACTGGTGCAGCCTCTCTGGAAAACAGTGTGGAGGTTTCTGAAAAAATTAAAAATAGAATTACCCTTTGACCCAGCAATAGCACTACTAGGAATTTAACCAAGGGATATAGGAGTGCTGATGCATAGGGGCATGTGTACCCTAATGTTTATAGCAGCACTTTCAACAATAGCCAAATTATGGAAAGAGCCTAAATGTCCATCAACTGATGAATGGATAAAGGAGTTGTGGTTTATATGTACAATGAAATACTAATGGCAATGAGAAAGAATGAAATCATGCCATTTGCAGTAACATGGATGGAACTGGAAGGTATTATGCTGAGTGAAATAAGTCAGTTAGAGAAGGACAGATATCATATGTTTTCATTCATATGTGGATTTTAAGAAACTGAACAGAAGACAATGGGGGAAGGGAAGGGGGAAAAATAGTTACAAACAGAGAGGGAGGGAAGCAAACCACAAGAGACTCTTAAATACAGAGAACAAAACGAGGGTGGATGGGGGAGTGGGGGAGAGGGGAAAGTGGGTGATGGGCATTGAGGAGGGCACATGTTGGGATGAGCACCGGGTGTTGTATGTAAGTCAATCTGACAATAAATTATATTCATAAAAAAAAAATAGGTCCCCTGAGGCAAGGGAAACAAAAACAAAAATAAACTATTGGAACTACATCAAAAGGAAAACAAAAACTTTTGCACAATGAAGGAACCAATCAACAAAATTAAAAGGCAATCTATAGAATGGGGAAGATATTTGCAAATAACACACCCAATAAAGGGTTAATATACAAGCTATATAAGAACTTACAAAACTCAACACACACACAAAACAAATAATCCCATTAAAAATGGGCAGAAGATATGAACAGATATTTTTCCAAAGGAGACAAACAGATGGCCAACAGACAAATGAAAAGATGCTCTTCATCACTCATGATTAGGGAAATGAATATGAAAACTATAATGAGATATCTCCTCACACCTGTCAGAATGGTTAAAATCAGCAACACAAGAAAAAACAGGTGTTGGTGAGGATGTGGAAGAAAAAGGAACCCTCTTATACTGCCTGTGGGAATGGAAACTGATACAGCCATTTTGTAAGACTATGAAGATTTCTCAAAATTTAAAAATAGAACAATCCTATGATCCAGCAATCACACTACTGAGTATCTACCAAAAGAATAAAGAAACACTAATTCAAAGGGAAAGGCGCACCACTATGTCTATAGATAGGGAAGCAGCCCGAGTGTTCATTGACTGATGAATGGATAAAGATGAGGTGATAATAGACATACAAGGGAATATTATTCAGCCATAAAAAATAATTAAATCTTACCTTTTGCGATGACATGGATGGAGCTACAGAGTATAAGTGAGAGAAAGATCAATTCCATATGATTTCACCCATACGTGGAATTTAAGAAACAAAACAAACTAGTAAAGGGAAAAGAAAAGGGAGAAAGAGAGACAAACCAAGAAAAAGACTCAACTATAGAGAACTGATGATTACCAGAGGGGAGGCAGGTGAGGAAATGGGTGATGGGGATTAAAGAGTGCACTTATTGCGATGAGCACTGTGTGAGGTACGGAAGTGTTGACTCACTATATCGTACATCTGAAACCAATATAACACAGTATGTTCACTAACTGGAATTAAAATAAAAAAAAAAAACTTGAGAAAAAGAAAAGAAACTTTTGAAATGAATCTGATATTTGTTTTTTTTTTTAATTTTTTTTTAACGTTTATTTATTTTTGAGACAGAGACACAAAGCGTGAACGGGGGAGGGTCAGAGAGAGGGAGACACAGAATCCGAAACAGGCTCCAGGCTCTGAGCTGTCAGCACAGAGCCTGACGCGGGGCTTGAACCCACGGACCGCGAGATCATGACCTGAGCCGAAGTCGGCCGCCCAACCACTGAGCCACCCAGGCGCCCCTGAATCTGACATTTGAATAGAAGAAGCTCATTGCAGAGCAGAAATGAAAATGAGCTAGGTTCCCTTGGGCGAGTCCCATACACTCTTTGTACAGTGGAGAAAAAGCAAACCTCACTGGATTTCTTTTTTCATTGTAGTAAAATATATATAACATTAAATGTACTATAGTAACCATTTTTAAGCCTGTAATTCACAGTGTTTGTGTGAATTAAGTGCATTCACAGTGTTTTGCAGCCCATCATCCCTATTTCTAGAACGTTTTCTTCTGCCCAAACTGAAACTGTGTATCTATTGGTCAATAAGTGACCAACATCCCTGCACCTTGTAACCTCTCTTTTACCTTCTGTCTCTATGAATTTGCTCATTCTATGTACTTCCGATAAATGGAATGATACAACATTTGTCCTCTGTGTCTGGCTGCCTCTGTATCACGGTACAGAGAGCCATACATGCATCTGTATTGTAGCATGTATCAGAATTTAATACCATTTTATGGCTGAAGAATATTTCAGTGTGTATATCTATCTCTCTATGTATCTATAGATAGATAGATAGAGATAGATATACTCACAATATAGTTTATCTATTCACCTATTAACAAACACTTGTTTTTCTCCCCAACCTTTTATCTTTTTTAAAAATTTTTTGTTATGTTTATTTCTGAGACAGAGAGAGACAGAGCATGAGTGGGGGAAGGGCAGAGAGAGAGGGAGACACAGAATCCGAAGCAGGCTCCAGGCTCTGAGCTGTCAGCACAGAGCCTGACACAGGGCTTGAACTCACAAACCGCGAGATCCTGACCTGAGCCGAAGTCGGTCGCTCAACCGACTGAGCCACCCAGGTGCCCCATCTCCCCAACCTTTTATCTTTTATGAATATTGCTACTATGAAGATTAGAATACATGGATCTGTTCAAATCTTGCTTTTAATTCTTCTGGATAGATACCTTGGATTCAGATTGTTGGATCATACGGTAATTCTGAGTGCAAACTGCTGACAAATTGCCAAATTCATTGGTTTTTATAATGATGCAATGAGAGAGGGCCTTCTAAGCACTAATAAAATCCATATGTTTCTCTCAATTTTTCCTTGTTTCTGGTTTCTCTTCTCCCTCGTCCTGATTGCTGGATTCAGTCCTTTCTTCTGGCCACTCAGGATCTATTGCCCTATTCTCTATCCTATGCCTCTTCACTCTTCTCAAAGCAAAGTTGTCTCCTAATCCCTATTGCTTGATAAATGATAAATTTATAGCAATTAATGACTTTTAGGGAATGGATTTTTTACCCCATCCAAAAGTACATATATTATTAAGGACTTTCTTGAGAAAATGAGTTAATCTAGAAAACAAAGGCAAAAACAAAACACATCAGCCAACAAAAATGTTAAGACTTTGAAATGTTCCATAGTATGTGGAAGAAATGCAAAATAGCAAGCAGGGCTCTGAAGCCCACCCAGTGTATCTGTAGAGCCAAGTTCTGCTTCTGATACACTGCAGCCTTGAACCTTCTTGAGAGGTCTAGTAAAGCAAGCTTGAATAACAACAACAAGTAATAGTAATACTTGAGAATTTCTTAGGTGCATTTTAAGTACTTTACATACGTTAACCTGTTCAAGCCTTACAAAAATTGTTTCAGTGAGAAAACTGAGGCACAGAGGGATTACATAAATTAGTCAAGGCCACATGGCCAATAAGCAATGGCACCAGCACTTAAACCCAAACTGCCCTGCCACAGAGACCATTGATAATCACTAGTTGATACAGTTCAAAAAATTTCAGGCAATCAATTGGTCTGAATGTTCAATTCTGGATATACATGCTTTAAGTGCTGGGACTTATTCATCTGCAGTCCTCAGCCATAAGCTGGATCCTGTCAAATACTTCTTGAATGTCTATTAAAGACCGGACAATGAAAGATAAAGAAAACAGTATGAGTCCCTAGGTGAGGAGGGCAGAGCAAATAAGGGAATAGTTACAATTCTATAAGAAAACAATTTTAAACCAAGCAGGAGAGCATTTCAGTGCCTACACTTAGCAATCATTACCTCCTTACTGAAGTAAATTTATTTTCCACATATATAGCAAAAAAAAAAAATTGAAATTTAAGAGATGAGGATAGTTTCAGAAAAGAATTCTAGATTAACAAAAATTATTTTGGTTAATTATGTAATCACTTTGTAGCCTGAATTATCCAGTATTTGCAACACTTTTTTTTTTTCATGTTTATTTATTTTTGAGAGAGAGAGAGAGGGAGAGGGAGAGAGACAGAGCATGAGCGAGGGAGGGGCAGAGAGAGAGGGAGAGACACACACACAGAATCTGAAGCAGGCTCCAGGCTCCAAGCTGTAGGCACAGAGTCCAACGTGGGGCTCGAATCCACGAACCAGGAGATCATAACCTGAGCTGAAGTCGGACACTTAACTGACTGAGTCACCGAGGTGCCCCAACACTCTTATTTATTGTATGTGAGCTCAGAGAAATAAAATGTTATACATGTTGTAAAACACTCAATGGCATCACATGGTTGGTTCTTCTCCATCCAAAAATGTTTAAATCACTATGTTAGTGACCATACAAGACTGACTGTTGCAAACAGAAGTTATTCATCAAAACTATCACCCTTCACTTAATCGGAGAGAGAGAGAGAGAGAGAGAGAGAGAGAGAGAGAGGATTTTCTAAAGTGTCTTTTGTTGAACACTCAAACTCTGTTAATATTCATCACTTTAAAAGAAAATGAAGGATGCAACAGTTGAATAAAACATTTGAAAACTCAAGTTTTTACTCATGCATGATTACTTTAACAATTCCTAACAAAAAAGAATGATTTACAATGTATGTACCCATTTTGACAAAAATGAAAATGTTCGACATAGTTTATGGTAGCAGAGGATATAGTATTTTTCTTTCTCACCAAATCTCATGCATGCCCTTATATTTTATGTAAAACCATTTCCCTTTCCTGCAGCTTCATTTATGCTGAACCAATATTACCTGCCTGAAATAGCTTTGAATGTGTTTCGATCCCATGAGACGGTTATCAGGGAAGCACGGAGCACAAGGAAGCCTACCATGGCCCCCACTCATCTCCATCTCCCCTAGGGGAGCAGGGAAGCTCTAAGCACCCTTCAGTTCAAGCTAGCCAAAGAATATCATCACAATGAGAGCAGGACAACTTAACAAACATTTATTTTATTTTGATGTTAAAACAAATCTATAACATGATTCAACCATTAAGTCGAGATTCTCTTGATTCAGAACCCTTTCTTTAGCAGTATCAGAATTTTGATTCTTTAAAAAAATTTTTTTAATGTTTATTTATTTTTGAAAGAGAGAGAGACAGAGTGAGAGAGCAGGGGAGGGCAGAAAGAGAGGAAGACAAAGAATCCGAAATGGGCTCCAGGCTCTGAGCTGTCAGCACAGAGCCCGATGCAGGGCTCGAACCCACAAACTGTGAGATCATGACCAGAGCCTAACCCTTTAACCGACTGAGCCACCCAGGCGCCCCAGAACTTTGATTCTTAGTTCTGGTTACATGCCATAAATAAAGATGGTGAAGAAACTTGGTTGCATTATTTAGATTGATGCAATGTATGACCGTCATGAGGGAGGGGGTTAACAAAGTTCTACAATCCTCTCAAGTGTGGTGTGAGAGGCACAGAAACTTAGCAAATTGCTATTCAACTTGTCCGGCAATGAGAGCAAAGTAACCAATGTCTGCCGCTTCTGGGACAAATAAATAATGTGAAAATCAGACCTCAGTTTTTGAGTTGCTATGTAGCAGAATAGAGAAGACAGAGCATACAATTTAAAGTCAGAGAACCTGGCCTAGAAAATTCCTGGCTGTGTCAAGTCAATCAATCTCATTAAGCATCGATTTCCTCATCTTTAAGGCGAGACTAGAAATGAAAATACTTCTCAACCTTTTCTCCTGGGCATGTTGTGAAGCTCAAAGAAGAAAGCCCGAGAAAATATTTTTCATAACATATAAAATGTCACTTAATTGGCAACTGTATAAAAAGTATTTTTTAAAAAAGCTGATTTTTTTTTAATCTACGGGGAACGAATTTGACCTTACGGAGAATGAATGAGCAACTCCAGGCTCATCAGCACCAGAATCTAACCAATTAAGCTAAGTGGCAGAGGACACCCACATTTCAAAATAAAATTTCAAGCACATGAAACAGAGTAACGTGTTTATAATGTTAAATGAGGTGTTTCGTAATTAATTTTAAGTGGCAGGTGAAGCTTATGCATTCCCTGGCACTTCATGCTCCATGGTGCCAATATGAAATTAGAAATAACACAATACCAAAAAATAAAACTAAAAAGCTGGCATTCCATGTGGAGAATGGTAAGGGCAAAATTGAAATGCGTCCGCCTCGATTATTTGGAACAGTGTTTGTCAGGCACCGAGCCTGGATCGAAGGCAGTTGGCAAGCAGGCTGCGCAATGGGCAAGCTCACCAAGGGGGGAGGTGTGACAACAGCCTCTCTGCGCTCTTGGCACCTGACACCTGGGACAGCCAGAGCCTGGCGGTGCTGAGCCCTACTCAGGTCACTGGACTGCCTGCAGCTCTGTTGCTGTCATTTTCAAAATGAATAATATACAGCACATGGGGAGTCTCAAATGAAGGAGAAAATACACTTTTGTGATTAAAACAGTTCACGTTAGTGACTTGTAAAATGGGTGGTAGTCACTTAGAAAGATAAGGCATCTCAGGCGCCTGGGCGGCTCAGTCGGTTAAGCATCAACATCCATTCACGATCTCGAGGTTTGTGGGTTGGAGCCCCGCATCCGGCTCTGTGCTGACAGCTCGGAGCCTGGAGCCTGGAGCCTGCTTCGGATTCTGTGTCTCCCTCTTTCTCTGCCCCTCCCCTGCTTGTGCTCTCTCTCTCAAAAATAAATGAACATTAAAAATGTTTTTAAAAAAGATAAGGAATCTTACAATCCATATTCATTATAAGAAGTCAATTTCAAAACACTTATTATTTGCTACCAGATATACAATATTTTTTCAATTAAGATAAATTGATAATTTGGCATATTAGAAAAGACTTTGTCACCATTTACGGCTTCTTATTGAATGGGAGAAATGATAAAATATTTCATGATTTATTTTGTCTTTCACGTATACAAACTATGCCTCCTTCTTCAATTTAGGCATACGTGATGTTTTCAGACTGAATAACTCAGTTGGAAGTTTTAAATGCCACTTTTTTAACATATAAAATATTCTATTAAACTGCAATAAAAATTTTGTTTAGAATGCATATATTTATGAAGTGCTACTTACCAGGCACTGTTCTAGGAGCTGCAGATAAATCAGTGAAGAAAACAAAGTCCCCTAAAATGTTCAGTGCCATTATAAAGAACTTACATCCTTTCTCTTTTCTGTCCTGCCATCCTCAGATGACATGTAAGTGACCAGAAAATGTCATCCATTTTAACCTTTATAAAAATCCTGTGAAGTAGTATACAACACATTTAAATTTTTGAGATAGAAAATTGAGAGTAAAGAGATCTAAACTAATAGACCCCAAAACCCTCCAACCATAATTATGGAGTATCCAAGATGTACAGTAGCATTTTCCTACAAAGAAGACACAATTTTACTCAAAAGGAATATAGAGCTTAACTGGGTAAATATAACATGCATGTAGGAAATATAAATAACACTTCAAGGCAAAATATAAACAGTTCTGATAGCTAAAGAAACTGAAGGTAGAATATGGACAGAACCCAGGCCTTTTGACAACTGATGTTTTAAGTACCACACCAGCGGACTCCAAGAAGGATAAATACGTTAGCCTTGCTCCATACCAAAGGTAATTCTTAAACACAGATGAAGTCCCAATTAAAATGACTCATCCTTTTAAATATTCATATACCTAAAATATAAATTCTTCATCATGACAAGGCACATAAAGAACTTCTTTGACAAGACTAATTTTGAAAAGAAAAATTTTGGAAAGAGAAGTTAAGTGTTTAGGGGGATTATTAAATAGTCAAGAGCAATATTAAAGAGGAAATCTTTAATATTAAATATATTATATTTATATTATATATTATATAATATATATATTATATAATATATATTATATATTATACTTATTTATATTATAATATAATATATATAATATAATATATTATATTATGATATATATGATACCAAAATCTGATATCATATTGAGTACTTCCTATATTTACTTTCTTAACTACCAATAACTTTTTCATGGTTGGCAATGAACAGAGCTGGATACCTTCTCTTGGCTGCCAGTAAAAGAACTAAATCCCACATTTATTTACCCTGATATACTGTTATGGACCACTTCTTAACGCTAAATGTGATTTCTCAGGGGTGCCTGGGTGACTCAGTAAGTTAAGCGTCTGACTCTTAGTTTCAGCTTGGGTCATGATCTCACAGTTTGTGAGTGCGAGCCCCGCACTGGGCTCCACACTGGCATGCAAAGCCTGCTTGAGCTTTTCTGTCTCCCTCTCTCTCACACAAACTAAATAAATATTCAAAAAAAAAAGTGATTTTTCAGAGTTATATGGCAGTGAAAACTTTAATACATAGACGATGCCTTTTCCTATCATTTCTGAAGGTAAGTTTTAACAAAGGAAACTTTCAAATCCTGCCAACAAATAGATATCTAAATACCAAATGTTTCAAATACTAAGGAATATTTAATACCTAAAATTGAATGTACTTTCTGAAAGAAGTTGTTTTTTTATAGACATACGTAACTCTGAATGTAGGGGATGCTGTTGTAGGCCACCCAGACACAACTGTTTATGCCTCCCAGTTGTAGGGAATGCCGGCAGCTGAAATCCAACTGGAAGGTGAATGTTCAAGGCCAGGCCCCAGGGGCAGCAGGTGTACAAGGACTGGTTGGTATGAAGGTATGAAGGCTCAGCCCCTTACCTCAAGTCTGGAAGGGCTATTCCAGCTCATAGCACTCAATGGGATCACCTGAGGCCAACCACAGGTCACCCCCTCCCTGGCAACCAAGCCTTCACCACTTCCAATGGGGCTGATTCTGAAATCACTGCCCAGTAAATTTACCGCAAACATGTTTTCATCTTCTGAGTCTTTCTCCCGGGGACACCCTCCGAAAATAATGAGTTTGGAATAATCCTTTTAATCCTTTCTGTCTATTACTTGGGGTGTCTGCTCACTTAATTAGCAACATTTGTAGCTAAACTTTTCAGAGTATTGCTGGTAATAAGTCAATAAGGCCAACATTTTCTAAACAAAATATACTAAAATGTTCTTCTCTAAATTATAACTGACTCAGGAAAAATCAATACAATTAAGTGGCTGTCAGAAAGGGTACTAAAAGTTAAAGTCAAAAGAAAATAGAAAAATGCATCTAGCAGGGACAGCACAGCTAAAAATCAATGAAACCTGTAGTATATATCAACAGATAAAGGCAATAAACTAATCTGGTTAGCAGCACAAGGCATCATGATATCTTTAGGTATCAGTAAGTTAAAAGTTCAAGAAAATTAAGCATTGTCTATAATTCCCAATAATTCAGCTCATACTTTGAACACTTCTTCCCTTATGAAATATTTTTAAAGCAGGTTGCCTTCATAAAATCCCCTGAAGAAACATTGAAATTGCTATGATAAATTACCAAATATCAATTTCTCATTGATTCCATGAGCATGTTTTACCACTCTAGGTAACATATATAGATATATGAATTTAGTTCTTCCAGTCACGTAATATAATGAAGTTTTATTTACTACCACAGGACATCCAAATTGATTTTTGTATATTATTGCCTCCAGTTTTTATTGATGGCTCTCCCCCATATCTTCCTTAATCACTTCGACAAGCATTCACAAACTTGTACACAAAAATCCCATGTTATGCAATTTAATTGCATACATCAGCAGTAAATACTTTTCAAAGAGCAGAAATAACAAAAATTACCAAATGTCCTCCATCTATTCATGTAAGTTCTGGAAGTTGTCAAGTATCTATTAGAATATCTATAACCAAATTAGCTTCAGTTTTTAAAGAACATCTGCTTCTGGGGTTTCAGTATAAGATATATTGCAGTGTCATAAAAAAAAAAAAAAAAAAGAAGTCAGCTCTCTTGTCTACCATCTCATCCCACACTCAGAAAGGAAAAGATGGAAACGCCTTACTAGTCAAGGAAACAAAGCTACCAAAGATCAGTGAATGAAATAAGGTGGAGATAAGACATAGCCTTACCCCTTCTCTCACACCACGGCCACTGCCCAGATTCGAAACCTCATTATTTCTTCCCTGTGTTACTGCAATTGCTAGTCTGGCACCCTTTCAATCCATTCAAGTTCATCATGCTCAAGGGCAACTCTTACTGTGCCACATCACTGGTCAAAAACATTCAATGGCTCCCTGCTGCTACAGCGAAACTTCCAAAAGGGTGGCCACAAATGGAAAACAGCTACTTGGAGATGCAGATCGCCTCAGTTCTTAGAGATCTGGGAAATCCAGGAAGGGTTTAGGTCAGCTGTCTTCAAGGGGGAGAAGCTTCTTTTAAGGACCTCAGTGAACCCCATACGTGATCACTGTCATTTGTGACATACTGCGTGGAGACCGCTCTGCATCGTCCATGGTGCAGCACTGGCTTGCAAGATCTTGCACAAGCTCACTCCATGTCCCTGTCAGTCACAGGTTTATTGGTTCCCTTCAGGAACTTCCCATGCCAGCCAAGCTTCTCTTCTCTTATCCTGTTCTGACTTCCCTAACTCTGTTCCCTCTGTTCCGAATTCCCATGCAATAGTCTGCAGGGCTGCTATAATGCTGTAGACAGGGTGGCTTTAATAGGAGTTTATTATCTCACTGTTCAGTAGGATAGAAGTTAAAAATCAAGATTTCAGCAGACTTGGCTCCTTCTAAGGACTATAAGGGAAAGATCTCCAGGTCCCTCTCCTTGGCTCATCCGTGGTTACCTTCCCGTGTCTCTTCATCATCTTCATTACGTATGTTTTTGTGTCCACATTTCCACCAGTCATTCTGCATTAATGCCCACTTTAACTTGATTATCTTAGTAAAAGTCCCATCTCCAAATAAGGTCACATTCTGAGGTACTGAAGATTAGTTCTTCAACATAGTAATTGTGGGGGGGTGGGGTGGGAGCAAAATTCAACCCACAACAGACCTTATTTCCATTTCTCCATATCCACGTCCTACCTACCCTTCCAGGGCCAATCCATAACACTTTTCTTTTTTTTTTTTTTAATATTTTCTTTAACGTTTTATTTATTTTTGAGACCAGGAGAGACAGAGCATGAACAGGGGAGGGTCAGAGACAGGGAGACACAGAATCTGAAACAGGCTCCAGGCTCTGAGCTGTCAGCACAGAGCCTGACGTGGGGCTCGAACTCACGGACCGTGAGATCATGACCTGAGCCGAAGTCGGCCGCTTAACCGCCTGAGCCACCCAGGCGCCCCCATAACACTTCTCTTGACCCTTCATCTGGAAACTACATTCTGTTCCTAGAGATGTCTGTACTGGGGGCATGAATCACCTTTTCACCTATCCTCAGAGACACTCACTACCTTGGGCAGTATTTTTTACCACAACGCTTAGCACAATAAATTGTATACAATGCACACTCAATAACTGTGGAATTAACAAATCACCATCCACTTAGGGAATGGTTTTGATCACAAAACAAACTGTTGAGGTAAGAAGAATGTCAAATATTCAGAGAGATCAGAAACCTTTAGATTTCAGGGTTTCTGACTGGACATGCCTTTAGTGATAGAATTATGATGGCTATAAATAACTGCAAGAAAGAATTTACTGTCTGCTCTACTTTAGGATACCAATATGTCTAGATACCAAGATGAACTTCAGAGATAATCCAGGTTGGAACCAACATGAACAAACCACATAGTTATATCATTATAAGAATCAACAGTCTCTTCTTATGGCATGTCTTGGTATGGACTCCGTAGCAAGTTTTTCACTCTTTCAGAATTGTACACATTTAGTTACACTTAGTTCCCTATAAATCAGCTTAACAGTGGCCATCACTCCATGGTCTATTGGCTATCATTTCTCCTGATGGATCTAAACTTCTGAATTTCCCATTATTGGCCCACAGGTCACTAGGCTGAATCGAGTATTTATCTACCATTAAAGAGGAATTTTCTACTGGCTCCATTTAACAAAATGGAGCCTCATAATATGTAACATTTTCAAATTCTTCTTATTAATATCTACCCATACAGATACTGCCCACTCCATCTGTATGCCATGAAACATGAGCTACAAAATTGTTTTCTCAATTTCTTCCCAATAGATATACTGTATTTTCTATGAATCAAACACAAAAATTGGAAATAGAGCCCTCCAGGTGATGCATGGAGAAATTTTGCCAGGTCTGAGCACTAATGCAGCTTCCTGCTGGAATGATGCAAGAGTCAGAAGACAGGGGAGAGATGATATTACTGAAATTGTCCAGTCAAGCCCCTCTTCATCTGGAGACAAGAGATAGACCCCCATCGACCCTGGGGGGGATGCAGGCCATCCATTCCCTTCTGGTTCTGATATGTTCAGCAGCTCAAAATGCTTCTAAAAATATATAAGAAGCTGCACCATTGAGCTCTGCTCCACCTCAGATCTGGTGGTAGGACATTGACATATGTAACTGGAGAAAACTATCATGTCAGAATGCTGGCAGAGTTTCCCAAAGGACTGAAGGCGGATGGGAAGGATCTAGCCGATGACAGAGGCCGGATGATCAGGAAGTCTGCAAGAGGGAAGGGCTGCTGGGCTCCGTTGCAGGGAGCAGTTTCTCCTGATAATGTCTAATTGTCTGGGTGTAAGTGTCACGGAATATACCAGTATTAATCATAGCCCAAACTGCAGACTTACGGTTAAATGCTGCCCTGACACAGACCAAGTCAGACACGTCAAGATTACTTCACACACATGGCAGGTGTTATAGCTACTCAAAATGCATTTGGAATTTATCCTACCACTATGGTCACACATAGGCATCACTGTGTGTAAGAGCAAAATGCTGGAAACAACCATGTCTGCGTCACTAGTGGTATGATATATTTATGGAATGCATGTTTAAAAAGGAGCAAGAAAGCTTTCTCATGTACCCATTGTGCCACCATATTAAAACAGTCAAACAGACAAAACAACCAGATGGTGAAAGAGTATGCAGGTTATGCTGTTTTTTGGGGAAATCATAAAAAAAAAAAAAGATAGAAAGTGAGCACATACGTTTTTAGATTTGTTTCTCTATGCATAAAGGAACTTGAAAGGACACATAAATAGTGTGGCCCCCTTTCTGGAGAACTGGCAGAGGCAGTGTGGGAACAGGGCAATTTTGGGTCAGAGGTAGGAAAGACTTTTCCCCTTATACCTCTGATTTTTTTTTAAATTTTTGATCCATGTAGGTAAATTATTTAATAAAAATATAAAATTTAATTTAAACTGAAAAATTAAAAACAAATGCACTTGGCTATACCAGAATTATCCCTTTCCTTCTATGAGACTCCTAGGGTTCAGAGCCCTTTTAACAAATTGATATATTTTAGACAAATTATCTTACCCCAAGAAATAAGTTATCCTAGGCTCCAAGGTTTTAAAACTTGGATAGTATTATACCTTTATCTCTTTAGTTCTTATGACCAACCCTGTGTTTTGCAATTAATCACAGATATTTTATTTGAGAGACTAAAAGTATTTTATGTGGCTCCCCTGGCCCTCTTTAGCTACTGCTAATGACTTGTTTGTACAGTTTAAGCATAGGTTAGTCTCAACTGATTATTTCACGCTTAACCAACGTTATACCGTTCCCAGATTACCAATATCTTCAGTTAATGGAGAAACTTTGAATAATTATTATGTATTATTAGTAACTTCATAAAGGCTTATTACAAATTATGATCTTCTTTAGTCATTAATATTCATAGATAACTTGAATAACTGTTTTACCCCCATAATCCAATTATAAATGGCTAAGAATATACTATGCAGTCTTCAATGTCTACCATCACTAGACAGATTTTCCCCTACAGGGAGACCTATACTTTTAAGATAAAAAATATAAAATTTAAATTTTACAAGTGCAGCCACACAAGAGACAAGAGTGAAAGAACATGTTTTCTGCAATGATTTGGCGCGTATTATTGACTCCACTTTAAGACTCTGTTTCATTTCCTATGCCCAAAGAACTAATAAGACCATCACCTCCTTCTAGCATTTCATCCCCTCTTGCACAGAACACTCAAACAGCTTCTCTGGATTTCTCTTCATTACATCCAACACCTTGGTATTGAGGTTATTCCTCTACAAACGAAACAACACAACAAAACACACTTGAAGGAACAATCTTATCTTTATTTTAAACTAGCCTCCATAGAAACTTCTGTTTCTGTTTATACAGTAAAACCCTCCACAAACCAGCTCCTCTGTCCTGATTTCCTTACAGCTCCTTCCTCCCACTCCTCCTATTCCCCAGTCTAGACTTCCAGATGGCCCCATTCTATACCCAACCTCTCCCTGGGTCCTCAGCTTTGGGTCACTTTGTTCTCTTGATCTAGAATGTCAGATAGGTCTTTCCAAATCACTGGTGGAACAGAGGTGGCCTGTGAGTCAAATCTAGCCAAAAGATGGATTTGACAAAACATGTACGGCAAGTTTCCGCAGAGGATGTTAAATACAAAGATCCGAAGATTCAAGATTTCAAGGTTTTCTTTAAAATTTGGGAGATCTGAAACACTGGGCTATGAAGCTATCCCAGTTGTATCTCACAAAGGCTCCACAGTTCTCAATGATCTACTGAGAAGCCATGTAGACACTGAATTTTCTACTCCTCCCCCAAATCCTGGCACCATTCTTTAAAGCTCAAACTAATCATCATTAATTTACCCTGCATTGATATCCTTCCAAATCTTACAGTACTGGAAATAGCCACAATATTTAGAAAAAAACGTTCAACTTCATTTGTATCCAAAGACAAATAGTTATGAGATACAGTTTATCCACTTATAGTATTGGGAAGATTTTTTTAAATGTGTATTTATTTTTGAGAGAGAAAGAGGCAGAAAGAGAGGGGACAGAGGATCCTAAGTGGGGCTGGAACTCATGAACTGTGAGACAATGACCTGAGCCAAACACCAGTGCTCGGCCAACTGAGCCACCCAGGTGCCCATAGTACTGGTAGGATTTTAAAAGTGTTCTAACCTTCAGTTTTAGTTTTAGTGGAGAATTAGCCCTCCTATATGCTCTAAGTGATAGTATAAATTGGCAGAAATATCCTGGGGGGTATATTTAGAAATATACTTAAACATTTTTAAGTGGATATAGGCTTTGATCTAATACATGTATTTATAGATTTTGAGATGAACTGTTCAATACATGAGCTAAGATATATGTACAGGGATGATCATAACACCCTTTTTAATAGCACAGACTGAGAACAAATTAAAAGCCCAATAACAGGAATTGGGTTAAATTATGGCATAGGCACTCAGCAGTCTATTATATAAAAATTCAAATACAGCAGTATAGAAAGAGGATCACAACATATTCTGAAGACTGGTGTACAGAACACTGTACAATCCATATGTGTGATATGTATGTAGTGTGTATACACATAGGTATATGCCTCTGAATCTTAGTCAACATGAACTTGTAAGCCAACTATTGACGTTGTAGATGGTTAGTACTTATAATCAAACTCTGTCAATCTTCACTGTATATCTCCCTTGAAAACAAACATTGAAATTATTAAAACAACAACAACAACAACAACACTAAGCTGGAAACTTCAAAGAGTTTGAAGAAGGCACTTCAATTGCATTAACCAGAGGGATGTCTTATGCAGATATTGTACACCCTGTATGATAACCATTATTACACTGCACATGTTCATACTTGTACTTGAATTTATGCTTAGGACCAAGGAAAGAAAGCTATCAATACAAGAAAAGATTGTGCTTGAAGTGAATCATAAACTTAATTGTATTCCTTTCATTTTAAAACATAAAATGTCAGCATCTGCATTTAAGTTCTGATTAAGAAAATAAATGAACTTGCCTATTTACACATTGGATTAACACCCATACCCAGGTATAAAAACTCCCCTACCCTGTCTTTCTTTGGAGGGAACATCTGACATGAAGCAGTCAAAAGTCATTTAGTGACTGACATTGACATAACTTTGCCACAAGCAACTAAAGCAATTACCAGGGCTGGTTTGGGCACAGCTGAAACACCTTGATAAGGCAGCAGTGAAAAATGACACATCATGCAACCTGAATGGTTTCATCAGCGCAACACTAAATCAGCATGTATGTCTCCAACACTCTCGTTCTGTCGATAATAGAATAATCAAACAGAAAGGAAGAGTGTTTCCTCCAATTTCTGCTGACAGTCGGAAATGGAAATAAAGTGATACATGCCCATGTTGTGTCTTTCAAATGTATTTTAGCCAAGACGGTTTCAATTTACTGTCCCATAAACCACTTCATATTTTAACCCAGCATGGTTTGTAGTTAATAAGCACCAGATAAGAGACTGCATTTACGCCACTGCCCATTTCTTCAGAAAGTGATGTTTAATACACTTAACAAAAACTAAATCCAAAGATACTACATTAAATAAGGTCCATCTCGAGTTGGTAAGAATCAATCTTTTAGCAATAATACAATCACATATAGTCCTAAGACTAAAATTTTGATTTAGGGCTTCTCATAGAAGCTCATGACACAGCTGTATTATAGACATCATGGTATGACATTGTTTAAATACAATCTTTACCCCTGCAATTTGGTGTTTGTTATATGAAAGTGAAATCGTCTTTCTACCGCATTCAGCCTGATGACCTAAATCCTGGTTGATTTATAGGTGACCACAATGTTTCATTACTTCCGTTCCCCATCATTCCCTTGGCTATCACTAATGCTGGTCTCCTCGCAGCTTCTGGTCTCAACCTAGATCCCAACCCCCCACTCCTCCTACTCCCTAATTCACCTGTCCAACAAATCTGCATTGGCAGAACAAAAGTTAAAAAGCAAACAGATCATAAATGTTTACATGTAACATTTTGGGGATTTGGCATACTCCCCAAAATACTGTTTGCCAAGACTAAGCTGCAATCACACTGCTCCCATGTTGTTGGAGAAACAAAGTTCTCATAAAAATTAAAAAGTGAAAAGTCAAATGCATATCATTTGGGAAAAGTCCAGAAAAACTCTGACATGTTTTCTTAATTCTTTTCATTTTCTGTTTATAGATTAATACAAAAGGGGGAAAACTTCCTCTTTTATGACGATAACCACTATGTTTAAGTTTTAAAATAAAAAAAAATAATAATAATCACATATATTCAGTGAAAATGTGCTTGAACTTGGGCTAGAATAATAAAAGTGGGAGGTATGCGATAGGGAAGGAATTTTGAGAGGTCATTTGAGAGGTCATTAAGCCCCTCCCTGGTCTAAGGACAAGGCAATGTTAAACAGCACAGAAAAAATCTGAACCTGTCCTCCGTTTAAACCTTTTTGTTTTAATCCCTCATTCTTTATTATTTCAAGCTAAAAAATTCAAAGGTCAGGGATAATGTGGTTTCAGGAAATAAAACAATTGGCCATTGGGGTGCCTGGGTGGCTAAGCTGGTTAAGTATCTGACTCTTGCTTTCTGCTTAGGTCATGATCTCAGGGTTCATGAGAGCTCCTCCTTGGGATTCTCTCTCTCCCCTTCTCTCTCCCCTGCTCATGCTCTCGCTCTCTCAAAATAAACAAATAAATTTAAAAAAAAAATTGGCTACCACTCAGGGGAGATATGACCTAGAACTCAAACCCTTCCATTCTCCTTGTATTTTCCCTTAAGGAACTGGACTTTGACCCCTACCCTTGGTGAAAGGGCCCACTAACACTGGAACTTCTTCCCTGTTGGTTGGGGCTCCCCCATCTCACTGTAACTGTATTCCTCTCACTCACTGCTAGCTCTCCAGCCTACACTCCACATCATGACATTTGTTGTTGGTAAACCTTTCCTGTACTCAACTTTCGAAAATATTTTCACATTTTCCAAGAACAATATAATTTTAAAAACAAATTAAAAGGTAACTACTCAAAGATTTTCCATTTCCCCTAATACTTCTTTCTAGGAATATATGGGAATAAGCCACAAAGAAGTTGAGGAGATGTCTAATGAATTTACCTCATTGAAAATACCTTGGGATCAACATTTTAGTAGAAGAATCATGAGCCTATCTGATGCATTTCTACCAGTATAAATTAACTAACATTAGGAGCTGATATATAATTTCACTACCATCTACTGAGAAACTATATATATATATATATATATATATATACATATATGTACAAATAGAAAATATTATATTTATACAAATATATATATTTGATTTTCTATATATCTGATTTTCTGTAAATCAGACACTAAGAATGTTCTATTTGAGACAGGCCCAATTCAATTTTTATTTATAATTTTAATGCACCATATAAAAAGAGGTAGATAACAGGGAACACTATACATTTTCTAGAGGAAAAATCCAATTTTCTCTCTCCTTATTTTACTTTCTTTTTCCCCATATCATCAAAAAAACATACCTTAATTTGTCTCTCAGTGAACTGACATGCTTGCTTAACTGAATAGGAGCTTTGCCAGCAGAGGCCAGATAACTAATATCCATGGTAAAATCATTTCCCGTGTTTCTTGGATTCATGAAAAAGCAGCCTCAGACACTACAGACTCAATAGTTATATCCAAATATTAGCTGGAATATATTTGAAGTTTCTCTTAAGCTCATATATGGCTGCTAAAATGTGCCCACACACCATCCACTACTTTAATATAAAAACACCAAGAACCCGCTTCTGCCAGCTAAATGCAAACATTGTCTCTAACATTTCATCTTTTATATTGTTTGTTCTTTGTCCTTCCCTCCAAGAGATATTTTTATTAGTTCCTTAAGCGCTTTGCTAAATTAACCTTAGGATTAATTAAACAAATTGAACTAGCTGCACTGCCATTTTACTGGAGGTCTACATGGTAAGGTGTGGCTTAAATGTGCATATGTCATTGCAGACGCCATGTTGGCAAGAAATCATGCCATGCCACCACACTACCTTAAAGGGCACTCAAGCTTTCCTCTTTCTGATATGTCCACGGCTATTTCTTGAGCAGCATCAACATGCTCAGCAGTGTGCTGTAAAAAATGACGACACGTAGTCCGACTAAAAGGATATGGGGATTTTGTAGGGAAGACCTACAAGTTAATGGGCTGTCAGCCCAGTTTGATAACAGCTCTGATAAGAGCTAAGTGTGGGATGCTATGGGCCATCATGTATGTCTGATAATACAGGAGAGGAAATGAACAAAGGCTTTCTCATGGTGACACTTGAGCCAAATTTGCGAAGGCCACATAGGAAATACCCTTGAAAAACAGGGGAAGCACGACAGAGAGAGGACACGGCAAGGCAACTTTTCAGAAAGGCTCAGTTTAGCTGCTCACAGCTATAACCTAGGGTCTAAATGTGGAATATGAAGATACGAGGATGAACAAAAAGGCAAGAGTCAAATGTTGAAGGAATGGTATTTTATGCATATTGTTTTGGCCAGTGGTTGGCAGATGGCAAAGTTTTCCTTGCTCACAAGTTTCTTGAGAAGGACTGAGGGAAAACAAAGCAGAACAAAACAAAAAACAAAACAAAACAAAAAATACCACCGAATTTCTATGACTGAAGAAGTTCGGTGAACATCGTCCCTTAAAGGAGTTGAGAGGTCTTACAAAACAGCCACTTAATTATTTTAACCCAGTTTGGTAAACACATAGGATTGTGTTTCATATGATGCACATTACAACAGGCTGAGCTAGTGGTACACGCTTTGACAAATGCTGCTGTAGATAATGGGAACCAACTGAAAGAAGGCAGAGAGTTTTAAACCATCCCTTGCTTCCCAACAGGGTGAAAATGAATGTGAAAAGGGGCAAGACCACAGGTAGGAAAGAGGGGCAAAAGGTATTGCTTTTGAAACTTTGGGAGCCAGAGGGATGGCTTCTAAGACCCTTCCAGGGTCAGCATCCCATGACAGTAAAATGAAATCATTTAAAAATTGGTTTCATAATCATTAGAAACTACCATCACAAATGAATAAAGATTTTGATCTTTTGAGTGCATTTAGACCTTTTAAAGGCATCCTTTGATGCTACATTGAGCTATTCTATTAATAAAGAAGAGATTATAAAAACCATTACTGAGATATGGTGCTTTCAAGCATTTATTACATTTGGGGATGCTTCCCTAAAAATTACAATGTACTTAAAGTATTAATGTTGAATTACCTCTCATATGCATTATTAGCACTCTTCTTTCAAGTTAGCTGTCTGAACCTATTATGTAAGAGTATATCTTGCAAGCCAATGTCATCGTCCTCACGCGTAGACATAATTTTTACGACCTTGCAATCAATTGGTTATGGCCTACATCACAGCTATATCTTCCAGCAGTATATACATCATCATGTCAGACAATTAATATTTTTGAAAGCAAAATTTAAAGCTTTTAGGGACTCTCTTTCATTTCAGATCATGACTGAAATATTTTTAAAATTAATGTTATATGCAAGAACCTGCCTTAAGCCCACCCAAACATGGCGGGCACATCATCCCCGATTACCTTCTTTCCAAACCTCAAAAGGGCATCCAGGGGAATACTGAATACCAGGCATTTTTGAGAGGCTTTCCGGAGTCAATATTCAGGGTGGAAATCTAAGAGGACTGGCTCTTCTGAGTGTCGCTTTGTTACATTACGAGGCTTTGTTATTGGCAAGCAAACTGACTAGGAGCTGGTAAGGCCAGGTTTATTGGCTGTAAAAGTATACATCCCCAAGGAAGACTTAACTGCACTCAAGTTCTTAATGGATCACCTGTTGGTTACATTTCCAATTTAGTCTCATTGTGTGAACTATAACAGAGCGCTTGAACTACTCAAGCTAAAAGCAACAAATCAGGTAACCACAGCCCTTCCTCTCTGAAATTAAAAACAGCCTCGTGGGCAAATATGTTGCTACATACTTTTGAGTAGGTAGGCATCTCTTGCTAATTGTGAATTAACATCTGTATCCGCCCCTAAATAAACTAATCAATACATGCTTTTTTTTTTTTTTTTTTTTTCTTTTTGCTTAAGGTCTGTCCTTAATCCTGCACTGATCTGAGTAGGCTGGGATAAATGATACCAACAGCTCTCATTCCTGGAAAAAAAACAAAAACGTTACCCTTGACATTTGATGACCCTTTTTTTGTTCTTCCTTCCTTGGATCATAGGAAATACCCTTCCAACCTCTGTCCACACCACAGGCTCCGGCCTCACCACCACCTCCTCAGGGAAGTTCTGTCCAGAACACCGGGCTCTTGACACCCACTAGCCTATGTTTCCACAGCACCATATCTTCCTCCACGTTCACACTTAAGAATCATTAAACGGCCATTCTTGGTGATTTGTTAAATAGCTGTCTTCAGTGTCTGGTGCCTCTAAGTACTGGCTGAACATTTATTTGCTACTCGACAGACTGCTGGCTTATAACTCCTTGCATTCTCTCTCTTGATTTCCCACACTGCATATATGTTCAACAGGGAAAGAGTACTCTTTTTTCTAGAATCAGAGAGTCTAGACAAGATTTTGAAATGGAAGGATTTTTTTTTAATGTCAAAAGTGAGGGGGCGCCTGGGTGATCCAGGAGGTTAAGCATCTCGCTCTTGATTTTGGCTCAGGTCATGATCTCAGAGTTCAAGAGTTCGAGCCCCACATTGGGTTCTGTGCCAATGGTGCGGAGTCTGCTTGGGATTCTCTCTCTCTCTCTCTCTCTCTCTCTCTCCCTCTCCCTCTCGCTCTGCTCCTCCCATGCTCGTGCTCTCTCTCTCTCTCTCTCTCAACATAAATAAATAAGCTTAAAAAATGAAACAATTCAATTTTATATAAGTCTCTTCATTTCTTAATTGATCAGTTTCTAACACTGGCAGTTGAGTTTTCCCTGATACTGAGATAAGGTGACTCCTTGTATAACTTAATCTACTTCTGTGAATAGGCAGCAATGCTCAGAAAATGGTCAAAATAAAAATTCTACAATAAAAAAAAATCCAGCATTTCAAAGCAAAAAGAACTCACCCTTCATATAATCAGGTATTGCTCTGCATAATAGAGATTTTCCTAGATGATGGATTTTTTTTCCCCTTCTCTCTTTGATTTAGGCTACTTGGAATAGTCTGGGCTTCCTCCTTAAAAATTTGAGGTATTTTAGCAATAATTTTACATAACATGACTTTTGGAAAAAAAAAATCTACCTCTTCGTCTGTATTTATACCCAACATATATTTCAATAATCCTCAAGGAGATAAGAAATGTGTAGCTATAGTGACACAAGGAACTTTTATTTAAGTTGCTCTTGCGTATATACTAAAACTGACATGATATTTTGACCAAAAATATCTTTTTAGCTGTTTTATAAGCTTGCTGTACACATAAAATAGAAGCCAAAGATGGAAATTGAGTGAAATGTACACTGGTACACTGCTTTTTTTTTTTCTAAATGTAGCATTACTCCAAAAAAGTTACTTTAACTTTTGTGACTGCATCATTCCATATTTCCAATGTCTTTGAAAGGAAGTTATATTATTATAGGTTATTAAAAGACATGAATATGAATAATTTAAGTCAAATTTCCACAGTTAAATTTACAGAGTTAAAGGTCAGCAAATAGAATAAACCCACAATGTGTTGGCATGTTCTGTTGGGTCAGAGTTCCCCTAAAAATGACTTATAATGTGTCCTTGGTGGTAGCACACATTCCTTTCAACATAATGCTGATTTGACTTTGACATGATAATTTCAGTGGAGAGAATTACTTAATTTCTTACCTGGTTATAAGTGAAAAAAACACATTAAAGGAACAGAAGACATTGTGTTTTTTCATGAGGCAAAACATGTTTTTTCAGAAATCATCATTACTGTTATTACAATGCCTATCAGTTTTAAATATTTACCCTGTGAGGCACTTTCCTAGATGCTTTATATCTATTATACCATTGAAGGACACTGCCCACGACAACACAGTAAAATAGGCATTTTTATCTCTGTGGATAAAATGAATGCTTACAGAAGATTTTAACTTTCCTGGATAGATTTAAAATCTAGCACTAAGGGATTCCAATGCCCAGTTTTTCCACTTAGAATTCATGTGATCTAAAAAAAAAAAAACAACACATTAGCAGCTACAACCATAAACATCTCGTTTAAATACTGACTCTGCATTCAAGACTAAAAGAACATGGTATACATTGAAAACCAGATTTAAAGCCTCAGAAAATCAAAACTGTTAGATATAAAAAACACCTGGGAAAATTTGGTGGCAAGAATCTCTGGGTTCATGTAAAGACTTGCAACTTATAACATCATTGAAGATCCATTTACATAGAGCACTTGGAAGTTTTTTTCAAAAAGTACAATTAAGAAAATACATTCTCCAGCAGTTGATCTCCAACTCCATATCCAGAGGTGTTCACCAAGAAAAGCCATATGCAAAAGCCGAAAACAATAATAGCTACATCTCACTCAACACATACTATATGTTGCACTTAGTACTCTGCTCTCTCTCTAGTTAGTTAATCTTAACACTTAAAGAGTTAAGTCACCTGCTTAATTATTAGGCAAAGCCTGACTTTAGGACACAGTACTGAGCACATAGTAGGTTTGCAATACTTACTGAATATATAAATGAGTGATCTTTAGCCACAGTACGCAGGAGATCTAACATCACAGATCATCAAAGTGACTTAGGCTAGAGACAAATAAATGTCTTCACCCATAAGTTATTGACTTGCATACACGACAAGATTTATATCATTATATATATATATATATATATATATATATATATAAATATATATATATATATATATATATATACACAAAACACCTACACAGACTTAAAAGCACAAATGGGTTATACACAACCTACTCATTGCAAATTGATTTTCATATTTATCAATATATCTTGAACCTCATTTCAAATCAGTATTATTCTTTGTCATGGTTGCATACCATTGTATGGATGTGCCATAATTTATATACCATTCTCTCCATTGATTAGGTGTTTTTAGATTTTGCTATTACAAACAGTGCAATAAACATTCTTGTGCTTAAATGTTTGCATACTCGGTCACATGTACACCAAAAGTCCTAAAAGTTGAATAGTAATGATTATTAGATGACTTATCATTAGGAATTATTATTCCTAAACGTTGACAAATTCCTAAAGTTGAATTCCTGAGTCAAAGAGTAGGCTTGTGAATAAACATGGGTGTGTCCCACCTTGTTGGTGACTGGTTCTCTGAGAACAGTGACTCTTCTTTTGCTCCCAAAAGTAACACCGAAAGGCTTCTCCATGCTCTTTCGACACTGAGAATAACAACTTTTAAATTGTTGCCAATATAACAGATGAAAAGTGCATATTATTGTCCTTTTCATTTTAATTTCTATAATGAGATTTTAAGAGAAACTTCAAATTCAGAATACCTAGAATCACCCAACCCAAGTGAAAAGAAAGCCTTTCAGAGAAGAGGTGGAGGACAGTCTGTAGGGACTGGACATGGCAAAAATGGTAGAAATATGTCACTGTAATGACACCTGAAATATTATGGGTGTTCTACTAATTTGCCTCTGCCACATCGTGGTATCTTTCCATCTTTACTATATTTGCCAAATCAGTTTGTCATAAGAAGGGAGCTATTCTGATATCTGCTGGTCTACATGATAACAAATGCCTGTGTGTTTCCTTAAATTAAAAAAAAATTCTTAAATGAAAATAATATAAAAATTAATAAAAAACTGTTGAATACAAAGCACTTTTTATAGTCCACTGCTGGGTTTGTTGGCTTTTTAAAACCACAACCTTCTTGAAAATAAAAATATAGGTTATATACCTAAATAAACATACAAAGTGATTCTTAAATACTCTACACTTGCTCCTTGAAGTTATTTTATTGTTACACAGTGTTTTTTATTAAGAATAAGTGAAAATACATTGACATTTTCCAAAATACTTGTCACTTTCAGTATTTAACCAAATAACTTTTATTTCCTAAATGATTTACAAACGTTTCACGAAATCCTCAAACTAATCAGTAAATAATACTATTATTAATCCAATATTACATGGAAGAACAACCAATGCTTAGAAAGAACAGCAACTTTACTCAAGACACAGGTCTAGAAATTGGCAAAGAGAACACCGAAACACTGCCATAAGGACTTCCGTTTTCCCTTGCTTCCTCTGGCTTAGAGTTTTAGAATAATTTAATTTCAGTGTTGGTGAGGGATTGACAGCCCATTGGCTTCAACTACTTCTTTTACAGATGCAAAACAACTCATCTGGAGTATTTTTGTCTCTACATCTGGCACAATCTTCGCCACTAATGGACAATTGTACTTGATTGTAAGATGAAGTAACGTGTCCAATTCCACACAACTCACTGTTAGCAGAGCAGATACCAGACTACGTTCTTTGCCCAGGAAGCCAGTGTGTCTGTATTCACCACTTGAGAAAAAGAGGGTACGACACCACTTTACATTGGCGAAAGGAATGTCTACCATTGCATTTGAATTCTCAAACACAGGAATGATTTAGGTTAACTTTAAGGTCCAATACTATTTAGAGACAGAGCTGTCTTAGAAGCAGATAGATCGAATCAGACAGAGAAGACTTATATGGAAAGACTCAACAAAAATTAAGTACATGTGTTTACCAGGTCTTTCTTAATGTATGTCAGTACCTGTCAGGTACTGAATATATTTTATTTTTAATTTGATTTGAAGAAAATAACTTCCTATATGGACATTTGCTTGGCAAACAGTTTGTAAATTCTTCTTTTGCCCGAAGTGCATTGCTGGGAACTCTATGGGGTTCCAATACAAAGCAAAGGTCCTACTGCAAAGGTGTAACGAGATCTTATGAGTCAAACAGCTCCATGTTATAATTTGTTTCACTTATTAAACTCACAAGGAAAAACATTTGGGAACCATTCATGTACTTGCTTTCTATTCTGTACCATCAGTACTGTCAGTCTCTGAGCTCCTTAAAGCCACAGTATTTTTGGTAACCAGTCCCTGGCATAGAGTATTTTCTAAGTAAACTTCTGTTAATGCTTACATGAATGAATAGTTCCTACCTACTATTGTTCTATTACAGTGTTCTCATCCCTGGATGTATGTTAGAGTCACTTGTTTAACATTAAAAATAGTGATACCTTCACCTGATTCCACCAGGATTCTGATCAACCCTATTTGATTCATCAGGGCATGTGCCTCGAGGTATTCTCATGTGTGTGCATCTGTTTTTTTTTTAATTTCCATTTGATTCCATGTCTTGATTATCTTGGTGTCTCTTTAGGAGATATTGCTATACAGATGTCATATTCAAGATATGACAAGACACAAGCAAATCAAAACTTGCTGCTGTGAGACCTATACCTGGTAGTAAATATACTCAAAGTAACTCTGCAAGTTCAAGTATAACTTTAGATATAGAATTATTGTGGTATTTGCCCTTCTTTCCTCCACTCCTCCCTACTCCCCACCATAAGGTACCGTTGGCTTTTAGTGATAATTCATTAGCCTAGATCATTCTGAATACTATAGTATTTATGAATGGCCAAAAATCTAAACAGGATTAAGGAAAAGGAACATATAGATCAAATTCAAAAGAACTGAGCATAAGCCTGGGGTCAAAGAGCAGACACACAATTGGATGGATGACTTCTGCCTCACGTACGTGCTTCAGGACAATAAGAAGACACAGGGATGGCTTTCAGAATAGCTTTGAGGCCTGGCAGTATCCCAAATGGGTTGGGTAGGCAAAGCAAAGTTCCATGGCCACTACCCATGTGTCTCATTGTCAGCGAAAAGCATCTAGTCAGACGTGAAAATACTCTGGGGTTATCTGAAACATACTAGGGCCCTCACTCTCCTCCTCCATGCAAGCCTATTGTAAACAACTCATTATAAGACATACTCTTCCACGGCCAATGCGTGACACAGGTCCATACGCTCATCTCCCTTGTAAGGGGATCAATCCATAGAAATTATTTTCAACCCCTGTCCCATAAGTCCTTGAGCAGAATATTCTTCTGCCCTTCACAAAATATGCTTATTCTAAAGCACAGTTCAATGCAATTCTTCCCAGAGACAGAACAGCATTAAACCTGGGCTTAGTTCTCATTCAGTAATTGAGAAAAAATGACTTCCTTTCACCCAGCTTTCCATAGAGAATTAAGGCAAGACCAAGGTTCCAATCTCTACTAAGTTACTTCCTTTGAATAAGTTATATTACCTTGGTGTGTCCCATTTTCCTCAAATGGAGTTGATTAAAGGAAAAGTTAATTAATACAGCACATCACGATTACAAAACATTTGGCATGTGCTTCATCATATCATCATATTGTCTTCAATCACTCTTCTCTCATGTGGGTATTTTTGTTCAACCATATTAGAGATGAGTTTACTCAATCAGAAAAATTCAATATTACTTTTAAGCTAGTATACGTAGAATCAAGATTAAATCATAGTCCCTTCATTGCAAATACTATGCTCTGTATTTCCATCACTGAAACCTAACACTTGCTCCCACAGGAGAAAGGGGGCTTTCCATTTTTACTCATCTCAGGTGGGTCATGAGCTGTCACAGAATCTAACAGCCTGCTGCCAGTGCTTCGTTTTAAAGGAAAAGAGTAAACAGGAGTAGCACCTGTCAAGTTCCTTCTAAAGGTCCCGATGTAAATGAAGGTGAACTCCTAGAAGGCTCTCTTTAATGAGTTCAAAGAGTTTTGTAATAATCGTAGGATTCACATTCCTCCTTAGCATTTATCACTACAAGCCCAGATTAGAAACAGCTCTAAAGAGGATAAGTTTCCTAGAGGTGAATCCTAAGATGCAAATTGTATGCAAAGACTACAAAATGTGAACAGATTGAACAAACAGATTGACTCTCAAGGACAAAGCATGAATTTATATATCCTTCCAGATTCAAAGAATCATGGTTTTGTAAAACTACATTAACTAAATCTTAATTTTCTTAAAAGTAACTAAAGTATTTTTATATTGTGTCTTATTATATTTAGAGGGATATTAAGCACGTCAACACTTTAATAACTGCCACACAATTCAAGTACCATAAACATGTTAATCCCTGATTTACTTGCCCTCACCAAGGAGTTAAATTTCTACACTCCTACCTCAACAGGCCCTTAAAGCATACATATGGAAGAAAGTCAAGGATTGAAAAATAACTCTGACAGAATGGTGAATTGACTTATAAGTAATTTAAAAGCTCTATTTTACTTCCTAAATTATCTTGGAAATGAGAATTTTGAACTCAGTGTTTTAGAAAATGTTCGATTTCATATTTTTTCCAGCTCAGGAAATGTCATTTAGAATAATACAAATACGTACATACTTTATATTCAATGGGGAAAATTATTTTTTTCCATATTTCTGTCCCTTGAATTACAAAAATAATGCCATGCTGACTATAGAAATTCAAAGAGAACTGTTCAAACTTTCTAACATACAATGAATGGATACTCCCTGTCTCTATTCCAACACAATCCCATACCCTCAATATTAATGTGCACAGTTAATTGTATATATTATATATTTTATATACACACACATATTTTTGAACAATTTATTTGAAGTTTAAAAAAAAAGATGTTTATTCTAAGGTACTTCCTGAGACAGTACAGCAAGGGAAAGGTAATGGAACAGGTAAGGAAGTCAGTCAGCTAAAGAGATTCTTGCTTTGTTACTTCACAAATTAGAGACCATGGTTAAATTATTTAATATCGCTACACATCAATTAACTCATTGATAAAGTGACATTAAGTTTGTGTGAGAATTTAAAAAGATAACATATAATGCATTGCCAACAGAGCTTAGAGCATTATAACTACTTAAAAGCTAGATATATATAGTTATTATTATTAAACCACATTGCTACTTTAAAAAATATGCTCTCAATTAAGAGGACTGTAGGCTAATAATTTGATTACTGAGTGACTCAGTTCAGGTCACATATAATTCAGATGACCAATCCTCCAGTCCACTGTGGGCTAAGGAACTTAGGTCCTGGGACTCAATGCTTTCTGTGCTAAAAGTGTTGGTGCTGTAATTCCCAGACAAACCAGGAGTTGGGCCCTATATAAGATAGAAAAGAGTAGCCGGGTGGAAGGTAGCACAGGAAATGAACGTAACTTAATTGCACGTGGCTTCTGACTATTGTTAGATGGTCAGAAACTAGAAATAAAATCACTGCCAATTTCCCCAGCCTCTAAGACCACTCACTCTCATTAAGCGAGATCTTTCCAGGAAAGATGGCTGCCTGTACTCAAGATCTCCAACGGAATAGACACTTCTCTAAAGAAGACATCCGGATGGCCAACAGGCACATGAAAAGATGTTCAACGTCGCTCCTTATCAGGGAAATACAAATCAAAACCACACTCAGATATCACCTCACGCCAGTCAAAGTGGCCAAAATGAACAAATCAAGAGACTATAGATGCTGGAGAGGATGTGGAGAAACGGGAACCCTCTTGCACTGTTGGTGGGAATGCAAATTGGTGCAGCCGCTCTGGAAAGCAGTGTGGAGGTTCCTCAGAATATTAAAAATAGACCTACCCTATGATCCAGCAATAGCACTGCTAGGAATTTACCCAAGGGATACAGGAGTACTGATGCATAGGGGCACTTGTACCCCAATGTTTATAGCAGCACTCTCAACAATAGCCAAATTATGGAAAGAGCCTAAATGTCCATCAACTGATGAATGGATAAAGAAATTGTGGTTTATATATACAATGGAATACTACTTGGCAATGAGAAAGAATGAAATCTGGCCTTTTGTAGCAATGTGGATGGAACTGGAGAGTGTGATGCTAAGTGAAATAAGTCATACAGAGAAAGACAGATACCGTATGTTTTCATTCTTATGTGGATCCTGAGAAACTTAACAGAAGACCATGGGGGAGGGGAAGGGGGAAAAAAAGAGAGGGAGGGAGCCAAACCATAAGAGACCCTTAAAAACTGAGAATAAACTGAGGGTTGATGGGGGGTGGGAGGGAGGGGAAAGTGTGTGATGGGCATTAAGGAGGGCACCTGCTGGGATGAGCACTAGATGTTGTATGGAAACCAATTTGACAATAAATTTAATTTTAAAAAATACATAAAAGAAAAAAGAGGAAAAGAAAAAAAAAGAAAAGAAAAGTCTGGCCTTTTCTTTTTTTTTTTTTAATTTTTTTTTCAACATTTTTTATTTATTTTTGGGACAGAGAGAGACAGAGCATGAACGGGGGAGGGGCAGAGAGAGAGGGAGACACAGAATCGGAAACAGGCTCCAGGCTCCGAGCCATCAGCCCAGAGCCTGACGCGGGGCTCGAACTCACGGACCGCGAGATCGTGACCTGGCTGAAGTCGGACGCTTAACCGACTGCGCCACCCAGGCGCCCCTGGCCTTTTCTTATAAAGTTAACCATGCTAATGATATCACCAGAAATTCGTGTGAGTCAATGAACTTACTATGATGTATTGCTACAGTAGAATACTCCTCAAAAATTTAAAAAGAATAAACCACTGTTATATGCAACAATGCAGATGAATCTCAAAACCATTATACTGAACAAAAGGAGCCAGATTCAAAGAAGTATATACTACATGCTATTATTTACCTGACTGGCAAGAACAATCTATTGTGAGATACAGCAGACTAATGGTTTGCTGAAGTGGAGGCTGAGAGGAAGGACTGAAATTGGGGCATGAAGGAATTTTAGGGATGATGGAAATATTCTAAATATTGATATGGATTATGATGACACCAGTGATAATATTAATCAAAACTCATCAAATTCTATGTTTAAAATGTATTCTCACATAAATTAAACCAGAATAAAGTAATCTTTTAAAAACTCCACTAGCTTGGGGGGTGCCTGGGTGGCTCGGTCGGTTAAGCATCCGACTTTGGCTCAGGTCATGATCTCGTGGTTAGTGAGTTTGAGCCCCGCGTGTGTCAGGCTGGTGCTGACAGCTGGGAGCCCGGAGACTGCTTCCAGATTCTGTGTCTCCCTCTCTCTCTGCCCCTCCCCTACTCATGCTCTGTCTCTTTTTCTCTCAAAAATAAATAAATGTTTAAAAAAAAAAAACTCCACTAACTTGGGAGTTATTTGGCCATGTTTTTGCAAGTGTTAAATACACTCTCCTTAGGATATACTGATATCTGTATCCACTGGAATCAATAAGCCAATGTGATTTATTCAGCAGACATGAGCCAAAACTGACAAATCAGGTTATTGGGCCTCTAAGAAGTAAAAATTACAGAAAATACAATAGTCTGAATAAAACAGAGCTTATATGTGGAAATACAACATATCTTCCCCTGGAACATTCTTGTGAATTCACTGCTACATAGTTGTCCAGGTATAGGAGAGACAGTAGTATAGTTATAATGAAAGGAATGCTCCTTTCTTTCCATTGTTCTCATTGGAATACCCATAAATCTCCTCTAAAGGAATCATTTAATTTGGTAATCATTTATTTTAGCTATAAAAATAAAAACCAGCTGCATCCAGCTTTCAAAATTATTTGACAACTTCCTTGTCTTGATTTATTTGCTGACTCTATAGATTAAATACAGTTGTTTCGAATATATTCCCTTCGCAATTATTTCAAAATTAGCTAAAATAATTTTAATCATTTTGCTAGCTAATTTTGGGAAGGTTCTAAACTATTTTATGAGTCTACTGTTTTATATAATTCCACTTTTCCTTATAGCCCCTTAGCCAGTTTTATTAACAACAACAACAACAACAACAACAAACAAGGTCATTAAAATTGTATTTCCTACTATTCATTTCCCTAGTATAAATAATGAAGGTGGATACCACCACCAGCAGCCCTTTTAGTTTTTAAAGGAATATGATGCATGTGTATTAAAAATAAATCAATTCAAATATATATTTATATATTCAAATTCATACACATATGCATACACACACAGTAAAGCAAAATTATAAAATTAACCATTCTATAACATAAATGCAATTCTCATACTAGAAGACCAGCATTTAACATCTGCATGGATTTTTTGCCATAAAAAATAATTAACCTAATTTAAGAAAGTAAGTTCCCCTTTTTGTTGTTACATCGAGGCCAGTCCTCTAGGTTTAACATAACATTTTCGGATTCCGCTTAAGGCAGGTGTTTGCAGAACTACTGACTTCACTAGCTGCCAGTCTGTTATTTCCCCCTTCAAATTTACTTGATTTGTTAGTATACACATAGATTTTCAAGGTAGGTCTCGTGTTCTTTCCCTTATGCATAATTTCCTGGATATAGAATTTCCACAACCATGGTTGTAAAAAATGTTTAAACAGAGAACATTTTGGAATGTTTGTAACTGGGACCCATCATTCACTGACATTCCACCAAGGGGCTATATTTAAACCTTTACACTGGCTTGCCTTATCAAAGGAGCAGTTTGGCATTTGGTATTTGGAGACAGCTATAAAGCTGCACCATCTGTACCACTCTGTTTCAAGAGGGACATCAATTTTTATCCTTGTTGCATCCTGCAGGAATACTCTGCTAAAACTCAGCACATGCATGATTCAGTTATAATTCAGTCACCTAACTGTGGCCAAGGGTATACATGGCAGACGGAAGCACTTGTGTTCATATATTGGGGTAAAAAGAAAACAGTTTCCTGTTAGTCAATCACAGAGGCATGAGATTTTGAAGTCGCATTGGCTGATAAAATATCTGGTTATGGTGGTGTCTCCAAGTTTACTTTGGCAGTTTGCTTTTAAGGAAATATTCCAGACTTCATTTTACAATAAAAGCATGTCTGTTCATTGAGGAGTTTTATTTGGGAGAGCAAAATGTAGAGACACCTAACCTAACACATTTGCAATGTATAGAAGTTAGAGGTGTTCCAAATGTAGAATTATAGATAGACTTTTTAAAAAAAATAATTACTTAAGTACAAAAACAACCGTTTGGTGGAATAGAGTTAAGAGGAAATCAGATGACTATAAGTAGAAAATAGTGCATCTGAGCAAAAAAAAATAAAAATAAAAAATACAACAACATGAAAGGGAGGTCCTACATATCAATTAAAAAGAGTGATACCATCTGACCTTTATTTTCTCTGAACATACAAGTGAAATGCAGATTTTTCATTAGTAATGCACTCCATCTTGGCTGTGATAGTTGTTAAACATTGGAATGGGTATCAGGGTAAAATAAATTTTCATTTCCCTAGACAAGTAAAACTGTGATGTTGCATGACTAGAAAACCATCTCTCAATGGCCTGTCCAAATGTGAAATGTCTTAGCTTTGTGAATGTCTCTGAGATAAAATTATAAGTAACTAAAACTATTTTGGTTGCTGAACAAGATCTGATCCTCTAATGGTTCCTAGAAAAGTTTGGATATCCTGAGGCTGAAAAGATGTTAACTTGGTGCTTTGATTTAAATCTACTTAATATTACTTGACAATAAACTTTAACTTCCTTAACCTCCTTGAATCTATTTCTGATCAGAAAACACTATGTATGTGTGTGTGTACAAATAATGTATTACATGCTTATATATATATATATATATATACACACACACACACACACACACATATATGTATATATACTATTCATATAATATATATTCATATATAATATATGTCCACTATAACACGTATATTGTATATATAAAATATATAACCATACACATTCTGGAATTTAAAACATTGAAATAAAAAATCTACAAGATTTCTTCTGAAGGCTTAATACATTCTAGGATGTCACAGACATAGAGCAGACAAATTCACATACGATACTGATAACTATAGGATACTTTTAGAGAAGCCAGTGGTGCCCACGGGAGAGGAATTGAGGTTAGCGAACCACTGACCTCATTCGTCATATTCCCACAGCTGCCTAAATAAAGTGTCTGGTTCTTTCTCTAAAAGCCACTGCTTTATGTGTAAATGTGTCAGGAGCAGGGACATGATTTCTAGATATGAATGTGTCTTCTTGAATCACTATTCTAGTATTTCCCTCTAAGTAGTTGAATATTATGAGTTGCATATAAAGAAACATAAATGTTATACTTTTAAAAGTAGGCTATTCTAAACTAAATTTAAACTGGCTTAACTATTCCAAGTAGAATCATTCCCTTTGGCAGATGTATTTTTATACTGAAAGTCAAATAAAGTGTTCTAGCATATACACAAAATGTGATATTCAAAGTCTTAGCAAATATCTCCTGAAACAAACAAAAATATCCATATTGTTGCACATTTATTTATTGCCAACATATATGACTCAGACATAGGATGTGTCATTTGAAAAAGATAGTTTAAATGCTTGAAAGGGAAGCGAGTGCAACAAGTTCTGGAAGCTTAAACCCAATTTCTCCTACAGAATTTGGTGGAGACCAAATCCTCGCTATATGGAGCTCCCTCAAGGACAGAAGGGGAAGAAGTGGCAAACCCAAAGCACCTTCTCCTGATTCCAACCTACAGAAATCACATTTTCCACAAGTGTATTAAGAAACATCATGTGATACCTAATATACCCAAATATATTGGCTGAGTTTAGGAACATGCTCTTGTTCTGTTATTCGAGTTCATTAATAGTTGTGACGTTATGGATGCAAGCTGGCAGAAGCGAGGGGATGAGAGGGAGGCTCTGGGGAAAGAGGTAAGACAAATCTGTTGTGGAGACCAGAATAGGGTCATTGTTGGGTTTGCTGTATTAAAATGACTTTGTAAAAGAGGTCAACCAAATATTGAAATCTTACAAAGAAATTCACCATGAATCCATACGCAAGGATGAGGAACAGGAACAGGAAAATATATTAAGGTGTTTCTATAAAATCTTTAAATTAGACAAACAGGAAGAGGCAAAATATATTGTTAATTTGTTTCTTGTGAACCAGTTATTGGAAAAAGTCAACTCTAACAGATTTAAAATGTCTGAGATCAATTAGGACTTCTATATGGTTTTCCTTTTCTTAAACGGGGGTTTTAATGGTGGTTATGGTGGTTATCTTGTTTTTCCTCCATTAAGTTTAAATTTATCATTTAGCCCAGTGGTTCTCAATCCTGGCTTTGTAGTGGAATCATTGGGGAGCATTTAAAGGATACTGATGCCCCAGGCTCCATGCCCAAAGATTGTGACTTAATTGGTCTGGAATGGAGTATAGGCATTGGTATTTGTTAATGGCTCCCAAGGGAGATTCTAATGTGCAGCCAGGTTTGAGAACCATTGATTTAGTCCTTAGTTTGCAGGCTGGTGATGTGTCTGGCCTGAACAGGTGGGGCGAGGACACCATCCAGAGAGATTGGAGACCCACATTTCCTCCTTGCTTCCACATGCAATGCCTAGTCTGGATGACATCCCTTTGGGAAGGAGATGTATATCTGTGGTTGTATGGATTATGTTAATGTAATTTTGAATTAGGATCTGAAATAGGAATTTGCCTCTTCCTGGTAGCTGAACTTCAACAATATAAGTCAGGGGGACTTTGCAGCCAAGATTTACATGCTATAAAGAAAGAGAGTTTGTACCACAGGAGAAAAGTGACATTGAAGTCCCTGGGTGGATTTGCCTCCAAGGCCTATCTATGCCACTGACTTTCCTGAAGCTTAGCTGTTTCTTGAAACAGACAGGCTTCTTTTCTTTTCAATAAATTCTTTGTTTTTGTTTAAAGAAAAAAAAGAGACCCTACAAAACAAAATTTTCACAGTCGACAAAGCTTGTCTTTATTTCCTAAAATAATTATATGAAAAAAAAATTAAGAGAATCCTACTGATAGTTTTTAAAAGGTTCAGACGTTTTCACTTTCTAACGGAACAATGTGAATAATTTTCTGCATTTTAAATATCTCATCCAAATGTCCTGGGCCTTATTTAACCAAAGAGAAACATGCAGCATTCACTTAGAAGTGGTTTGTGAGTGCCCTTTCCTGAGTTTGCACATGCTATTTAGATGTAGAGACTGGGGAAAGCTCTAATATTTGCAGACCTCTTTAGTTTTTCACATATACTTAACACTTCTTTATGAATGCACATTTTCCAAGAAAGTCTTAAAGCAAGAACATCTGCTAACCTGCAATTATGAGTGCTGACAGTATATCATCAGAGTACACAGAAGCAGGTTCAAAAAAAAATGTGATTTTGAAGGAAATGATGGCAGGCCTGAGAACAGAATGCAATCATGCAAAGGTGCACTCATGAATCTTTTATGTGTTCAAGTACTTGGACTGAATGTGAGATACTTAAGATGCCTATTAACCCTAACCAATTATTGAATTGACTAGGAATGTTTAAAAAAAAAAACAACAAGCATATGTGCCCTTTCATCTGGGTAGTCAGTAGCTACTGACAGTCTTGGGAAGTGGATTTGATCAAAGACTTGCTTCCAAAAATTATGGTCAGAATTTTGATATGTACATATTCCTTGACATTATTTTTCTCTACCATCAAACTGAATTTGGCCTATATTTTCCATGTCTTCCCAATGTGTTAGGAACTGTGGTGTGTGTGTGTGTGTGTGTGTGTGTGTGTTTTATATTTATATATAGCATGGGTGTGTGTATTATATATATATATATATATATATATATA